>NC_057803.1:622035194-622229009 GCF_018294505.1 Triticum aestivum
AAGTCTATTTAAGACCAAGGGTGAAGAATTACTTATTCTTCACCGTGGTCGCTCGTCATCCTACCAGTCTATGGTTTTACGTTTGGGAAAAAGGCTAGCCGGTTCCAGGTTGTAAAATTGCAATGGGATGCAAGTAATTTTACGTTTATGCATTGACTCGAATATACCCCCTTGCCCATCCTTTTTCTGGAAAAAAGAGAGCTGCGCCTCCGAACGGTTTGTGAGTATCGGCGGCGACCAGCACGCAAGAGACGGCAGCGTGGTGCTCGGCGATTTGGATCTGAGTGAAGCCACATCGGTTCGCTGGCTGCCGGGGCGGCGCGCTACTCGGCGGCGTGGTCTCAATGTTGTGGTGGTCGCTAGGTAGTTGGCGCGGCGTGGTGTGCGGCGTCTCCCTGGGTCTTGGGAGGCGTCATGCGGGGTCGTCGCAGCGGAGCTGTGGCAAGTGATTGTAGCGGCACTCAAGTGCATGTCCGTGCTTGTGCTGCTATGTGAAGGCATTGCCTGCCATTTGGATCGAATTTTGGTTGGGTGTGAGTGCACGGGTTGAGGTGAGCAACCCCAGATCTAACTCTATCGGTTCCAAATTTCCAATCTACTCCCACCTACGTTTCACTTTGCTATGCTCTTCCTAAATTGCTTTCTCTTCCCAAATCGCTAGTTTGGACTGAGGATTATTCTCTGGTTCGCTAAAAAAAGGAGGCAGAACAATATGCCAGAATAGGTTTATGTAAAGCTCCTGAGTGCTTTGATGAACTCTCCTCCTCTTTGTTTATCTGTAATTGTAGTTCAGCAGTGTTTTCTCTCAATCATTAAAACTTGTTATTTTGATAAGTGACTCTATTCTGGAGGTTGGACATAACTTCACATAATTCTAATTCTTTCTAGTCAATTGAAAGAACTGGCCGTTCAATGTTCCTCTTGAGATCATTGCAATATCTAGGAGTTCTGATGTGATGTTTCCTTTTCTTTCTTAGGTTCCTGTAACTACTTTTCTATTTGATCGTTGTTACTTGGTGCGTGTGTTGGGTGTCTTTCCTAGGTTATTAGCTGTGTTTTGCTACATGGGGATTTTTGCAGCTTCGGTTGCACTTTGTATGTTATCTTCAGGAGTTCCTTTCAGAACCGGTACCCAATGAACTATCTTTGCTTCTTATGACACAAGGCTTGAGCCTCTTTTGTCGAAAGATGTTATCTAGACTTTACTGTATAAGCTTACCTATGTTTTCATTCTTGCATTTAAGACTCTGTAACTCCATTAAGACTCTCCATTTTCTTAGGAACATGATGTCGGTGCGATGCTTCCAAATGCACCAGCAAAAGAGCAGGAAGAACATCAACCGCGGGTGAGCGACATCTCGCAGATTGTGGACAGAGGCTACTGAAGGTGGTTGGAACCACAGCGTGGCCCGGAAATCAACCAATAACAGGTAGACAAAGAAGAGGTGACTCGCCAATAACAGTGTGGCGGACTGGGCAGGCAACTAGAGGTTTAGAGCAATGAAAAAGGTGATTTTGTTCCTGAATCGTGCTTAACATTATTTAGCAATCAAGCACTTGCAGCCCGGTTTGAGATGTGCTTCTTGTTGGTTCATGTAGACATGCCAACAAAGGCCTGATAAAGAAAAATATAAAAAAATACAGTAGATTGGTTTTGATTGTTCTCTTGTGTAGACCAAAATTAGCGAGCAAAAGAAATTGGATTTTGGTTCCAAATTCTTTCCGTGAGTTTATCCCAGGAATAATGTGTTGTTCCTATTTGAGTTGCTACATGTAACTTCCGGAGGCAAATCTTCCACCCGATGTTTCTGTTCAACAGCTCTAAAAGGCATAGAGTCAACCAGTCAGACTTTGACCAGATGTCGAACATCTTCAGAACCTTGATTGCTGATCCTAGATACCTAAACTCTATTCTGGCAAGTTGTACATGTAATAATTAGTTCTAGGAGGGTATGCAGATTGAATTTGCTATATTGCAGTCTGGACTACAAGCTGCAATGTTTTGATAACCATGGTCTGGATGTAGATAATTTTGAGAAAGCATACTTCTTTCCATGTGCATTTAGACTTTATGGGATTAAACTCTCTATCATCAGTTCTTCTAGTATTTGATTGAACCCTCTATGATAATTCCAATTTCAGTAATTTATCAAATGAATCTCATGGGAGAAGATTTGTCCTTGGTTCAGTCAAATCTCTTATATTTTCTTTAAATCTACGTGCCTTGTAGTTGTAAGTACTCTACTATCTTTTCAGTAACATTCTGACCTATATATGAGAATTATGTAGCACCTTTATTACGACAGTAATGATTCACTAAGCTTCTATCTTACCACATGGTCCAATTTATTTCAAGTTGTTGCCACCTTCCCTGGATACATCACACCCTATATAGTGTGCTCCCAGCATGCTTTGTGTTTTTAGATCAAAACTGTTCGTCTGCAACAAATTGAAGTGTTGGTCTGGAAATAAAATTATTTAGAAACAGGCGAACTATCTGCTCATTTTCTACCATCTAAACTAGTATAGATAGTGGTACATGCTAGCGAACAAATAGTTTATACCCTATTTCAGTGTGGGGCACTATTCTGCTATTCTGTGGAAGCACCTGCTATTATTTTCATTCAAAGCATTCATAATTTGAGTTTTTGCAAGGGCTCTGAAAAGAAACATATTTTTGATAAATGTTGCGTGATGCATCGTTCTGCGCACCTAATCGCCTACTTAGAAAAACAAATAAAAGTAGCTACATTCACGTTTACTTTGGAGTGTGTATAGATGGCAGAATAGTTGTACCCTTGCTTTGTACTAATAGTTTTATTTACACTGTAGGTAGTTCACTATATAAGTTTCCTGATAACTGTAGGCTGATGTTAATAATTTTTTTGGAAAGAATGAAACATTAGGATCTTTGACATTGCAGAATTATGCTAACACGGTGTTTGAGGGTATCATTGATGAGTTTCAATCTTGGAGAGGTGCAGGCTGCTTGTCTTCTTTCTGAATCATGTTCCTCCTATTTTCTCCCTGTTGGGAGTGCATAGAGTTCTCCCTGGTGGGCTGCGTAATCAGCGGGTTATCTTAGTCCATGTATAGATTCTAGTTTTGTTTCCTTGAGAGTTGACCTTGTAAATTCTAGCTCTGTTTTCCAAGAGCTGATACCTAGAGTTTTCCTTGTTTAAATAAAGTTCATCCACAGGCCCTTCAAGATAACACTACTCCCCAGATTAAAATGTGATGGTGTGTTTATACGATAACAATTAGTCTTTCTTAGGAATGTAAGTTTTGGGGACATTCTTACCGTCGGAAAGTCACCCTTCAAATAAAAGTATTATCTATAATCAAGGAAGCATTTCCAGAAATGGTACTTCCAAAATAATTCCAACTGATTTCCACTACATCAAATCCATGGTGCCTCATGGATTTACCTTGATGAAAATGTAGAGAGAAAAGGAGAGAAAAATTGTATGCATCGGTATCTTGTTGTTTCTCTCGAAGCAGAAAAGATCTTTTCAAAGAAACTGAGTGTCATGTGATGCAGCTAGTGCACATAGAGTTAGTTTGATGCGTGAGGTAAATTTACTTTGTGAGCCTATTGTTTCTTACGGTAGTGGTTCTGGTACACGGGCTTAGGAATCGCCATAACTTTTAGCATGGGCGAGGTAAATTTATTTTATAAGCTTTTGTTTCTTACGGCAACACAATAATAGTTTCTCATAGCATGCATGCTGTAAGATTACCTTGCTCCGTTTCCTCATATAGTAATCTTACCGCAGGTGTTCCGGGCGTGGAGGTGGGCTGGGGGTGAGGAATAAGAATTCCTCACCCTGGGTGACGAATAGCGCGACCCTATATATATATATATATATCTTCTTTTCATCAAGATAAGCATATTTCAAAGTGTCTGGCAATTGTTTTAATTCAAACACAGGATCCCCTTTACGTGGAGGACGACCTCGTAGAGTTTCAATAGGAAAATTGTGTTTAAGTAGAGGACGTTGTTCAAATAAATTTTTATCTATTTCATTTCTGTCATGCATATGTAAATCATTTTCATGGTCTAGCAAATATTGTTCTAAAGGATCAGTAGGTGGAACAACAATAGAAGCAAGACCAATTAATTCATCCTTACTAGGTTATTCTTTTTCATGGAGATTTCTACTAAACTTGGGAAAATTAAACTCATGAGACCCATCACCAAAACTAACACCAATATTTTGTTTCTTACATTCTATCTTAGCATTAACTGTATTCAAGAAAGGTCTACCAAAGATAATGGGACAAAAGTCATCTTGTGGGGAACCAAGAACAAGAAAATCAGTAGGGTATTTTATTTTCCCACACAAGACTTCAGCATCTCTAAAAATCCCAATTGGTGATATGGTGTCTCTATTAGCAAGTTTAATAGTAACATCTATGCCTTCTATTTCTACAGGTGCTATGTCTTTCATAATTTCTTGATAAAGAGTGTAAGGAATAGCACTCACACTAGCACCCATGTCACATAAACCATGCTAATAGTGATCTCCTATTTTAACTGAGACAATTGTCATGCTAATAATAGGTCTATGTTTATCATTTTTATTAGATTTGGCAATTCTGGCAGCTTCTTCACAGAAGTAAATCACATGCCCATCTATATCTTCTTCTAAGAGATCTTAAACCATAGCAATGCTAGGTTCTACTTTAATTTGTTCATTAGGTTTAGGTGTTCTAATGTTGCTTTTGTTAACCACAGTTGAAACTTTAGCATGTTCCTTTATCCTAACAGGGAAATGTGGTTTATCAATATAAGCAAAAGGAACAACTGGATTAACATTATAAAGTATAGTTTCTTCTTTAACTAGTACCGGTTCTTTAATTTCTTCTTTAATAGGTGGGTGATATTTAAACCACTTCTCTTTAGGGACTTCAACATGAGTAGCAAATGATTCACAAAAGGAGGCTACTATTGACGATGTCCTGAACTAGGAGGTACTCACCACGTCGTCTCTCGGCTAGTGGGTCGAGCCGAGGACCCCCATGATGATTCACTAATGGGCCACTTCGGGCATCCCATGCTGAATACAAGGAGGATTCCACAAGACTTGGCGCACAAAACAAGGACTCCTCTAAACCCTAGGCCTACGGTGCATATATAAACCGAGGCCAGGCTAGTCAATAGACGATCTAATATAAATTTAGAACAATCTCATGGTAGATACATGTACTCTGTACTACACCCATATGAATAAAATCAAAAGCAGGACGTATGGTTTTACCTTCATCAAGAGGGCCCGTAAAATCCCGTGTCCATGTTACATCGCTCCAAGACACTTAGCTTAGGACCCTAGTACAAGATATGCCCGATATAGAACCGATAGTGGTGCTTTCATTGAGAGCCTGCTGGCAGTCACCACGGTGCGATGGGAATTCGGATCGTCTCCGGCGCAATCTACGCATCGAAGCTGAGCTTCATAGTCGATGATGGCATCTTTGTCGCCAGCTCGATTGGTCACCTCGGCTAGACCCAGGACCGCGCTGCACGTCAGACGGATACTTTCATCATCATTGGGTCAAATCTCAACCGAGACCATGGAAAATCGTCCATGGAGCCTGGGGGCTCATCGTTAACATTGCCCTCGTGCGATCGCACAATTTTTCTGTACAACAGACTTGTTTTTGCTGCCACCGTCTTCTCGGAAGTCGATTTCACGAACCCTTTGGTGGAATTGTGCGGAATTGAGTACACAATAACCTTGTAAAATTTTGTCGCCTTCCGATGGAGGAATCTCCGGCGATGTCTGATATACCGGAAGCCTACCGAGTCTGGATGAGAATCTGTGTGAGTTTAGGGCATGGTCTCCAGATCCTAGATCGGAGGTTATTTGGAAGATCCAACCAATCATCTTCTCTGGAATTTCCATATCTACCACCTCTCAAAATTTCAGCTCGATCCGACCATTCAAACTCCGGGAACCTTCCGGTTAGTGCATCACTTTTCGGATCTGTTTTCTATGCGAATACGAATCCGGCCTGAGTTCATCTTTCTTCACGAACGGGATATTGGACAACCTTGTTGGGAAGAATCTCTTTCTACGATATTGTGCATTGTTCTTAAACATGTGCCCATAAAATTTTAAGCCTAGGTATTCTTCAACATCACACTGGTGTCAAACCAGTCCGGCAACATTGCTCCACGGCTGCCGACCTACGCTAGACACGTCATCGCTTTGTTGAGCCGAGCTCAACTTCTTCAGATCATCATCTCGGCGAGCCGAACAAGAGTTCGGCATTGCAAAGGATAAATCGTCACCAACATCGCCGCCCCATGGATTACACGGAGTGGGCACACCGGCATCGTCGCACGGTCACTTCATCAAGCCGACATTGACCGCGTCACAAGTCACGACCTGCGTTGGCATGGCCGCACTATTGCTTCTTCAAGCTAATGTCCATCATGTCGAACTGCTTCAACACCTCGGCTGACATGGCAGCTGCAACGTCTGCTTAACGACCCACTCCGTCACCTCGGCTAGACCGGGGACGTCGTCATCTCTTCATCAATCTACTCCGGAGCCTTCAGCGTCACCAGCCGACCAGCTTCGTCACGTTAGCTGGACTGGGGGCTTTGCCTCGGCGAGCCAACCTTTGCCAGCATCCCCATGCCGTCACTTCATCGCCCATCAGGCAATGGGTGTGCGGATCAAGTCCAAATTCTGGGAGTAATCTTTCTTTAGATTGCTACAACAGATAAACCACGAGCTATTAATCCTAGTAATATTTTCTTGCTTGGGTTTACTTTTTCTGAGGAATTATTACTCTTGTTTGTTCCATCATCTGTACACAGGTCTGTCAAGTAATGGCCGCATTAGCGATGTTTGAATGATGGTTCGGTCAGTTTCCCGTCCGCAGTTCGGCGAATGCCTCATCGGGGACTCAGACCGCCCTGTGAATACAGGCTTTGTCACGCCCGCGCCCTGCATCGACATTGGCTTTGAAGCCAGTCCACATCTCTTTAAAATTTTTTTTGCGTAAATTAATTATGCGAGGTTTTTCTTCTATATTTTTATTTTTATTTTTTGGACTGCACTATTTTACGTGTGTAGGTAAATGACTTCGACTACATCATGCGGTCACTTTGGCAAGCCGACGCAGTCGTCCCAATCGGCTCGCGTGATCACCTTGTTGGTCAAATTGCCATACCGACATGTTCTGTTGCCTCGGGGACTTCGGCATCGCTGACAAAGCTCTACCTCATCGCGTGTCCATCACACGGGCCATATTTCTTTTATTACTCACTTTGCATGAATTATAAATTATGCAATGAATTTTTATTTAATTTTTATTATTACTATTATCTCCGGCTTTCACTATTTTCTGTGCACAGGTAAATAATCTGGGTTGGCAGCGCTGTCACCACGGCGTACCGACATATCACGTCACCTCGGCTGGACCGGGGCTTCGTCATCATATCATTAACCCACACCATGGACTTCGGCGTCATACTGCCGGCCTGCTCCATCGCCTCATTCGGACAGGAGGTTCCACCCTGCCCCATTAGTTGTGCTATGTCGCCACTTCGGAGTGCCGAGCTCTTCGCTCCTCCACCTCGGGACTGGCTTGGGGGCTGGGACCTCGTCCTGTGCTACCTCTTGAGCACTGTGTTGGTTTTCCCTTTAAGAGAAAAGGGTGATGCAGCAAAGTAGCATACGTATTTCCCTCAGTTTTTGAGAACCAAGGTATCAATCCAGTAGGAGATCACGCTCAAGTCCCACGCACCAACACAAACAAATAAGAACCTCGCAACCAATGCGATAAAGGGATTGTCAAGCCCTTCACGGTCACTTACGAGAGTGAGATCTGATAGATATGATAAGATAATATTTTTGGTAATTTTATGATAAAGAGAAATAAAGATGCAAAGTAAAATAAATGGCAAAGGAAATAACTAAGTGTTGGAAGATTAATATGATGAAAGATAGACCCGGGGCCATAGGTTTCACTAGTGTCTTCTCTCAAGAGCATAAGTATTACGGTGGGTAAACGAATTACTATCGAGCAATTGATAGAATTGAGCATAGTTATGAGAATATCTAGGTATGATCATGTATATAGGCATCACGTCCGTGACAAATAGACCAAAACGATTCTGCATCTACTACTATTACTCCAAACATCAACCGCTATCCAGCATGCATCTAGAGTATTAAGTTCATAAGAACAGAGTAATGCTTTAAGGAAGATGACATGATGTAGAGAGATAAACTCATGCAATATGATATAAACCCCGTCTTTTTATCCTCGATGGCAACAATACAATACGTGTCGTTTCCCTTTCTGTCACTGGGATCAAGCGCCGGAAGATTGAACCCAAAGCTAAGCACTTCTCCCATTGCAAGAAAGATCAATCTAGTAGGCCAAACCAAACTGACAATTCAAAGGAACTTGCAAAGATAAACCAATCATACATAAAATAATTCAGAGGATAATCAAATATTGTTCATAGATAAATTGGATCATAAACCCGCAATTCATCGGATCTCGACAAACACACCGCAAAAGAAGATTACATCGAATAGATCTCCAAGAAGATCGAGGAGAACTTTGTATTGAGATCCAAAGAGAGAGAAGAAGCCATCTAGCTAATAACTATAGACCCGTAGGTCTGAAGTAAATTACTCACACATCACCAAAGAGGCCATGGAGTTGATGTAGAGGCCCTCCGTGATCAATGCCCCCTCCGGCGGAGCTCCGGAAAAGGCCCCGAGATGGGATCTCTCGGGTACAGAAGGTTGCGGCGATGGAATTAGGTTTTTGTGGTGCTTCTGGATGTTTGGGGGTACGTGGATATATATATATATATATATATATATATATATATATATATATATATATATATATATATATAGGAGGAACAAGTACGTCGGTGGAGCAACGGGGGGCCACGAGGGTGGGCCACGAGGAGGAACAACTACTCACACATCACCGAAAAACTCCTTTCAAACATTCCTTTATGCTTTGCAGAATAATTCTACATTATCTTCGATCAACAATATGTCATTCACATATACTTATCAGAAATGTTGTAATGCTCCCACTCACTTTCTTGTAAATACAGGCTTCACCGCAAGTCTGTATAAAACTATATGCTTTGATCAACTTATCAAAGCGTATATTCCAACTCCGAGATGCTTGCACCAGTCCATAGATGGATCGCTGGAGCTTGCATATTTTGTTAGTACCTTTAAGATTGACAAAAACCTTCTGGTTGCATCATATACAACTCTTCTTTAATAAATCTATTAAGGAATGCAGTTTTGTTTATCCATTTGCCAGATTTCATAAAATGCGGCAATTGCTAACATGATTCGGATAGACTTAAGCATAGATACGAGTGAGAAATTCTCATCATAGTCAACACCTTGAACTTGTCGAAAACCTTTTTGTGGAAATTCTAGCTTTGTAGATAGTGACACTACTACCCGCATCCATCTTCCTCTTGAAGATCCATTTAATCTCAATGGCTTGCCGATCAATGGGCAAGTCAATCAAAGTCCATACTTTTCTCTCATACATGAATCTCATCTCAGATTTCATGGCCTCAAGCCATTTTGCGGAATCTGGGCTCATCATCGCTTCTTCATAGTTCGTCGGTTCGTCATGGTCAAGTAACATGACCTCCAGAACAGGATTACCGTACCACTCTGGTGCGGATCCCACTCTGTTTACCTACGAGGTTCGGTAGTAAATTGATCTGAAGTTACATGATCATCATCATTGGCTTCCTCACTAATTGGTGTAGTAGTCACAGGAACATATTTCTGTGATGAACTACTTTCCAATAAGGGAGCAGGTATAGTTACCTCATCAAGTTCTACTTTCCTCCCACTCACATCTTTCGAGAGAAACTCCTTCTCTAGAAAGGATCCATTCTCAGCAACAAATATCTTGCCTTCTGATCTGTGATAGAAGGTGTACCCAACATTTTCTTTTGGGTATCCTATGAAGACACACTTCTCCGATTTGGGTTTGAGCTTATCAGGTTGAAACTTTTTCACATAAGCATTGCAACCTCAAACTTTAAGAAACGACAACTTAGGTTTCTTGCTAAACAACAGTTCACACGGTGTCATCTCAATGGATTTAGATGGTGCCCTATTTAACGTGAATGTAGCTATCTCTAATGCATAACCCCAAAATGATAGTGGTAGATCGGTAAGAGACATCATAGATCGCACCATATCTAATAAAGTATGGTTATGACGTTTGGACACACCATTACACTGTGGTGTTCCAGGTGGCGTGAGTAGTGAAACTATTTCACATTGTTTTAACTGAAGGCCAAACTCGTAACTCAAATATTTTACCTCTGCGATCATATTGTAGAAACTTTTATTTTCTTGTTACAATGATTCTCCACTTCACTCTAAAATTCTTTGAACTTTTCAAATATTTTAGACTTGTGTTTCATTAAGTAGATATACTCATATCTGCTCAAATCATCTGTGAAGATCAAAAAATAATGATACTTGCCGTGATCCTTAACACTCATCGGACCACATACATCAGTATGTATTATTTCCAATAAGTCAGTTGCTCGCTCCATTGTTCCGGAGAACGGAGTCTTCGTCATCTTGCCCATGAGGCATGGTTCGCAAGCATCAAGTGATTCATAATCAAGTGATTCCAAAAGTCCATCAGCATGGAGTTTCTTCATGCGCTTTACACCAATATGACCTAAATGGCAGTGCCACAAATAAGTTGCACTATCATTATTAACTTTGCATCTTTTGGTTTCAATATTACGAATATGTGTATCACTATGATCGAGATCCAACGAACCATTTTCATTGGGTGTGTAACCATATAAGGTTTTATTCATGTAAACAGAACAATAATTTATTCTCTTGGGGCGGTTCCGCTTCCAGTGACTAGTCCCTTTGTAGTAGAAGCACTTAGTCTCAGGCTTAGGACCAGACTTGGGCTTCTTCACTTGAGCAGCAACTTGCTTGCCGTTCTTCTTGAAGTTCCCCTTCTTCCCTTTGCCCTTTTCTTGAAACTAGTGGTCTTGTCTACCATCAACACTTGATATTTTTCTTGATTTCTACCTTTGTTGATTTCAGCATTACGAAGAGCTTGGGAATCGCTTCCGTTATCCCTTGCATATCATAGTTCATCACGAAGTTCTACTAACTTGGTGATGGTGACTAGAGAATTCTGTCAATCACTATCTTATCTGGAAGATTAACTCCCACTTGATTCAAGCGATTGTAATACCCAGACAATCTGAGCACATGCTCACTGCTTGAGCTATTCTCCTCCATCTTTTTAGCTATAGAACTTGTTGGAGACTGCATATCTCTCAACTCGGGTATTTGCTTGAAATATTAACTTCAACTCCTGGAACATCAATTATGGTCCATGACATTCAAAACATCTTTGAAGTCCCGATACTAAGCCGTTAAGCATGGTGCACTAAACTATCAAGTAGTCATCATATTGAGCTAGCCAGACGTTCATAACGTCTGCCTCTACTCCTGCAATAGGTCTGTCACGTAGCGGTGCATCAAAGACATAATTCTTCTATGCAACAATGAGGATAATCCTCAGATCACGGATCCAATCCGCATCATTGCTACTAACATTTTTCAAAATAATTTTTCTCTAGGAACACAATAAATTGGGAGCAACATCGCGAGCTATTGATCTACAACATAGATATGCTAATACTACCAGGACTAAGTTCATGATAAATTAAAGTTCAATTAATCATATTACTTAAGAACTCCCACTTAGACAGACATCCCTCTAATCTTCTAAGTGATCACGTGATCCATATCAACTAAACCATGTCCGATCATGACGTGAGATGGAGTAGTTTCAATGGTGAACATCACTATGTTGATCATATCTACTATATGATTCATGCTCGACCTTCGGTCTCCGTGTTCCGAGGCCATATCTGTTATATGATAGGCTCGTCAAGTTTAACCTGAGTATTCCGCGTGTGCAACTGTTTTGCACCCGTTGTATTTGAACATAGAGCCTATCACACCCAATCATCACGTGGTGTCTCAGCATGAAGAACTTTCGCAACGGTGCATACTCAGGGAGAACACTTGTACCTTGATAATTAGTGAGAGATCATCTTATAAAGCTACCGTCGAACTAAGCAAAATAAGATGTATAAAATATAAACATCACATGCAATCAAAATATGTGACATGATATGGCCATCATCATCTTGTGCCTTCGATCTCCATCTCCAAAGCATCGTCATGATCTCCATCGTCACCGGCAGACACCATGATCTCCATCATCTTGATCTATATCAATGTGTCGTCACATGATTGTCTCGCCAACAATTGCTCTTGCAACTATTTCTATCACATAGCAATAAAGTAAAGAAATTATTTGGCGCTTGCATCTTATGCAATAGAGAGATAACCATAAGGCTTTTGCCAGTTGCCAATAACTTCAACAAAACATGATCATCTTATACAACAACTTATATCTCATCACGTCTTGACCATATCACATCACAACATGCCCTGCAAAAACAAGTTAGACGTCCTCTACTTTGTTGTTGCAAGTTTTACGTGGCTGCTACGGGCTGAGCAAGAACCATTCTTACCTACTCATCAAAACCACAACAATAGTTTGTCAAGTTGGTGCTGTTTTAACCTTCGCGAGGACCAGGCGTTGCCACACTTGGTTCAACTAAAGTTGGAGAAACTGACACCCGCCAGCCACCTGTGTGCAAAGCACGTCGGTAGAACCAGTCTCGCGTAAGCGTACGCATAATGTCAGTCCGGGCCGCTTCATCCAACAATACCGCCGAACCAAAGTATGACATGCTGGTAAGTAGTATGACTTATATCGCCCACAACTCACTTGTGTTCTACTCGTGCATATGACATCTACGCATAAAACCTGGCTCGGATGCCACTGTTGGTGAACGTAGTAATTTCAAAATTTTCCTATGCATATGCCAGATCATGGTGATGCATAGCAACCAGAGGGGAGAGTCTTGTCCACATACCCTCGTAGAACAAAAGCGGAAGCGTTAGCACACCGCGGTTGATGTAGTCGTACGTCTTCACGATCCGACCGATCCAAGTACCAAACGCACGGCACCTCTGAGTTCAGCACACGTTTAGCTTGATGACGTCCCGCAAACTCCGATCCAACAGAGCTTCACGGGAGAGTTCCGTCAGCACAACGGCATGGTGACGGTGATGATGTTGCTACCGACGCAGGGCTTCGCCTAAGCACTGCTACGATATGATCGAGGTGGAATATGGTGGAGGGGGCACCGCACACGGCTGGGAGAGATTAACTGATCAACTTGTGTGTCTATGGGGTGCCCCCTGCCCCCGTATATAAAGGAGCAAGGGGGGAGGCGGCCGACCTAGGAGGAGGGCCGCCAAGGGGGGAGTCCTACTCCCACCGGGAGTAGGACTCCTCCTTACCTTGTTGGAGTAAGAGAGAAGGAAAGAGGGGGAGAGGAACAAGGAAAAGGGGGCTGCACTGTTGGGGATATTACTACCGGGCGTAAAACGGCCTATCTGGGCCGGGTTAACTTCGTCAGTAGTTAAGTATGTTAAAGCCCAAGAAGACAGAGGAGGGCTCAAGGCCCATGGTCGGTTCAAGGCCTATAGCCGTAAACCGGCGTTAGTAGTTAACTTGTATTGTAAGTTAGGAATAAGTAGAGACCAAACCGGACACATCTACGAGCCAGTATTGGGACTCCGTAAGCCGACGGGAGTCACCCGTGTATATAAGGGGACGACCCGGCGGCGGTTCAAGGATACAGACAACAACTCGAGACATAGGCGAAGCTTGTTTGCTCCCTAGTCATCGAAACCCCCATCAATTCCATCACAACTAGACGTAGGCTTTTACCTTCATCGAAGGGGCCGAACTAGTATAAACTCCCTTGCGTCCCTGTGTCCGCTTTAACCCCTTCAAGCTAACCCGTCTCGATGGCTCCACGACTAAGTCCTTTCTCTAGGACATCTGCCGTGACAAAACCACGACAGTTGGCGCCCACCGTGGGGCTTTCGCACGATGGTTTCATGTTCTTGGAGGGCCGCTTTGAAGGACTCAAGGGCTACGCCGTAGGCCGGATGACTAACAATCGTCGCGGCAAGCTCTACATCAACGACGCAGGCTGGGGCCCCGAGGCCGGCTCAATTGAGTACGGGTACTGGGTCCCCTTTGGTGGCATTCACATTTTCATTGGCAAGATCGGTGAACCGGGCCCCGAGCTGGACATCTGCACCGACTCGTCGAGACGGCTCAGCGTGCATGATCCGCCTGGTTTAAACTGGCCATGAAGCATGCCTTCGTGGGAGTCATCCATGGAGGAAGTTATGAGGATGGATCAGAATCTCGCGGCGATACCGTCGTTTGTTTCGATGACGAGTCATCGATCGGAGAAACCGAATCTCTTTATCAGCTACAAGACGGCCGGATTGGGGGCTGTTCCGATGGCGACAGTATTCCGGACACCTCTGATCTGCCCAACCGGGTTGGAATATTCATGACTGGCACACAAGCAGCGCTTCATTCTTCGACCGCTGCAGCAACGACCTCCGGTTCAGCAGCGGCAACAGCTGCCGGGGCAGGAGGCCCTGTGCGCCCGCCGGCTCAAGTTCTATCAGAGCTATTTGATGCATTGGCTGTGCTTATGGCGGAGGCTAATCCGGCGGATCATGGCGTTCACAACGCCGAGATTGCAAAAGTGAAGGAACAGATCACCCAGGACAAGGCAGATCTAGCAGCCGAGGACACCAGGATGGCCACGGAGCGGGCCGCTTTAGACACAGGCTCATGTTGGACCAGAGTGCGTCGCAGGAAGTCATGAGGAGGAAGTACCGGTCCCGTTTGCCTCCGGTTTTTGAGGCCAGAGACCTTTTCAACACTCCAGGAGTAGGAACCGGCAATCTGATGGAGGGAAACCAGGCTGAAGCTCCCGGGGCCGGCGCCCCGGTTCAGCATCATCAGGTGGACCCGCCTCGTCAAAACACTGTTATACCTCAAGCTGTTTCAACACCTCCGGGTCACTACTCCAACCCGATGGACAATCTCGTTGCCGCTACTGCACGGCTAGAGGCCATTCCAATTGAAGGTGATTCGCCGCAGGCAGTAGAGACACGACGGGTCAAGGAGCTTCTAAGGACAGCCTTGGTCCAACAGGAAGCATACTCGTACAGCCATGACCGGATCCACTCGACCCCCCGTCCAAGCCGGAGCTATAGCAGACATATGGATGAACCAGCAGTGTCGAGTAACGAACGACATGGAGCACCCCATGGCAACAACCCGACGGGTGGCGCTGATGATGCTCAGGAAGTGGTGAACCGGGCCCGAGTGCGCAGGGAGGCCGAGTTAGCTGCACAGCATCATGCTCGGCAGCTCACACCGGTTCGTCCAACCATCTCGATCGAACCTGGTGTTACTTCTAGTTCTTTGGGGGTGCCTTGCCTTATCCCCGCTTTACGCAATGTGCGCCTGCCCAAGGATTTCAAGGGCCCACGCAAGGTACCAAATTACACGGCGGATCAGCCTCCAGAGACATGGGTGGAGAGCTATGAGATGGCCATGGAGATGCTTGATGTGGATGACGCGGTGTGTGCGAAATTCTTCACCATGATGCTTGAAGGAACGTCCCTTACTTGGTTAAAAAGCTTGCCGACTAATTCTATCAGTTCATGGGCCCAATTACGAGCCCGGTTTATTAGCAATTTCAAGGATACATGTAAACAGCCTATGTCGATAGTGGACTTAGCTGCATGCGTCCAGGAGGAAGGAGAGTCAACAACTCATTGGGTGTGCCGGGTTTCACAAGTGTTGCACTCATCAGACCGCATCAACGCTAACACCGCAGTATTAACCCTAGAAGGCAACTGCCGGTTTGGGCCCCTGAAGCTGAAGTTGGGACGGATGAAGCATCATTGCACTGACATGGGGACCCTCATGGCCGCTTTGGTGAAATATGCTGATTCTGATAGTACAAAGGATCCCGAATCTGATGATGACAAGATAGGGAAGGGAAAGAGGAACAACAACTCCAAGGGTCAGCAGCATCACTGGGCAGGCAATGGTGGTGGAGGCAAGCGTAAAGCGGATGGTAACATGGACTTTGTGGCTAATACTAACGCACAAGATAATGGCCAGCGATGTAGGGGTAAACCGAAAAATTGTAATGGGGCACCCAATCCCAATCCTAACCAACGAAGGAGTCACCAGCAAACCACCTTTGGAAGGATTGTTTTATTATGCAGGAGTTCAAGAATTCTAATAATTTCCGGTATGATCACGAATCTGGCGGTGGCTCAGGAACCGGGCCGGGTTACGGTGGACGAAGTTCCGGTTTAGGATTTAATGGTAATCCGGGCGGACATAATGGTCAAAATAGTCAGAACAACCAGGGTGGTTACAACCAACAACAGCAACAGTCGGGTTACCAGAGCAACCCAAAGCAGTTGAGTAGTGGGCAGTACCACGTTTTCACCACTAGCTTGGAAAAGCGAGACCGGAAGGTTCAGAGGCGGTCGGTCAACTCTATTGAACCGGCCATACCCCATTATCTACGTTGGTATGAACAGCCAATCATATGGAGCAGAGAGGATCACCCACCCCGGGTCGATAATCCGGGTCAGTTGGCTCTAGTGGTGGTGCCTCAGGTGGGAGGTTATAAGTTCACCAAGGTGCTCATGGATGGAGGTAGCAGCATTAATATCTTGTACTATGAGACCTTCCGTCGTATGGGACTGACAGATAAAAATCTTAAACTGTCTAATACGGTGTTCCACAGTGTAGTACCTGGCAGATCAGCATATCTTGTTGGCAAGATAGCTCTGGAAGTGGCCTTTAGGGATGATCATGATTCCGGGTCGGAGACATTGATGTTTGAGGTGGTGAAAATCCAAAGTCCGTATCACGCCCTATTTGGGCGACCGGCCTACGCCAAGTTTATAGCACGGCCCTGTTATGTGTATTTGCAGCTCAAGATGCCGGGTCACAAGGGGACAATAACGGTTCACGGAAGTCGCAAAATTGCTTTGGAGTGCGAGGAAGGTGATGCGGCCTATGCAGAGTCGGTTTGTGCCACCGAGGAGCTTAAGTATTATAAGGACAATGTTGATCCGGCAGACATGACTCCATTAAAGAAGCCAACTACGGAGCATGATCCGGCCCTGAAGTTCAAATCGGCAGCAGAAACTAAGCTTGTTGACTTTGTACCTGGTGATTCGTCCAAGCAGTTCAACATCAGTGCTAATTTGGATCCGAAATAGGAAAGCGCGCTCCTCGAGTTCATCCGTGAGAATCGGGACATTTTTGCATGGAATGCCTCTCACATGTCAGGTGTACCCAGGCAACTCGCTAAGCACACCCTTAATGTGGATCCTAAATACAAACCGGTGAAACAGTTCCTCCGCCGGTTTAACAAAGAAAGACGCAAGGCAATTGGAGAAGAGGTAGCCAGGCTCTTAGCAGCTGGTTTTATTGTTGAAGTTTTTCACCCTGAGTGGCTTGCCAATCCGGTGCTGGTCCTTAAGAAAAACGGTACCTGGCACATGTGTGTGGATTACACAGATCTTAATAAAGCTTGTCCAGCAGATCCTTTTTCCCTCCCCCGTATTGATCAAATTATTGATGCTATGGCGGGTTGTGAGCGTTTAAGTTTTTTGGGTGCATATTCTGGCTATCATCAGATCAAAATGGCTATTAAGGACCAGGAGAAAACGGCATTCATAACTCCCTTTGGAGCCTTCTGCTATGTGTCTATGCCCTTTGGGCTCAAGAGTGCCCAGGCAACTTATCAACGTTGTGTGAAAAATTGTTTACACAAACAGATTGGCCGTAATGTACACGCCTACGTGGATGATATTATGGTTAAATCCAGGGAGAAGGAGACTCTGATTGGTGATTTAAAGGAAACTTTTGATAACCTGAGGACATACAAGATGATGCTTAATCCAGACAAATGCGTCTTTGGTGTACCGGCGGGCAAGTTATTAGGCTTCTTGGTGTCCAATAGGGGAATTGAGGCTAATCCGGAGAAGATCACAGCCATCACCTCCCTCGCTAAACCGAAGTGTATCAATGATGTTCAGCGCCTGGCGGGCCGGATTGCCGCGCTAAGCCGGTTTATCAGTCGCCTTGGTGAGAAGGCAATCCCTTTGTATCAGATGTTGAAAAAGACGGATCAGTTTGTCTGGAGTTCTGCTGCTGATGAAGCATTTGAGGACTTAAAGCGACAATTGGCCAATCCGCCTGTGCTCGCTGCTCCCATTGACAAGGAGCAATTACTGCTATATGTTGCTGCTAACGCTCAGGCGGTCAGCGTGGCTATTGTGGTGGAGCGAAAGGAGGCAGGTAAGGAGCATCCGGTTCAACGTCCAGTCTATTATATCAGCGAGGTGCTCATTGAGTCCAAGCAAAGGTATCCGCATTGGCAGAAGTTGGTGTATGGAGTCTTCATGGCAAGCCGGAAGCTTAAACAATACTTCCAAGGGCATCCAATTACGGTGGTCAGTTCTGCTCCTTTGGGAGATATCATCCAGAACCGGGAAGCAACTGGCCGGATTGCCAAGTGGGCTATAGAGCTTGGGCCGCACGATTTGAAGTATGTGCCTCAGACGGCAATTAAGTCTCAAGCACTGGTTGATTTTATCAATGATTGGACGGAAATGCAAGCACCTAAAGAAAAGCCGGATCACACATATTGGACCATCCATTTTGACGGATCCAGGCAATTGGAAGGTTCGGGGGCTGGAGTCGTATTAAGTTCCCCACGAGGTGACAAGTTTTGTTATGTTCTCCGCTTAATGTTCCCTTGTACTAACAATGCAGCTGAGTATGAAGCCTTGCTCCATGGTCTCTGGATGGCTAAGGAGATGAATCTAGGTCGAGTTAAGTGCTTCGGTGACTCGGACCTCGTGGCTCAGCAAGTGTCTGGCACTTGGGACTCCAAGGATCCACTCATGGCAGCATATCACCGTGAGGTGGATATTGTTGTAGGTCATTTCAAAGGCTATCAGGTGGACCACGTGGACCGGCGGAAAAATGAAGCGGCAGACACTTTAAGCCAGCTGGGCTCTCAGCGCAAACCTATTCCGCCCAATGTTTTTCTGGATGTGCTGCACAACCCGTCGGTCAAGATCCCTGGTGAAGCGGATTTGGCTATACCTGATCCGGAAGCTCAATTGGTGGCAGCTCTTCATGTTATTCCGGATTGGACGCTTCCCTACTTGGCGTACAAGAACCGGGGCGAGTTACTAGGGGATGAGACTCTGGCCAGACAGATAATCCGGCGATCCAAGTCCACGACTATTATCAACGGCGAGTTGCATCATTGCAGTGTATCAGGGGCATTTCAACGCTGTGTGTCTCCTGAAGAAGGCCGTGAAATTTTGCGTGAGATCCACGCAGGGGATTGTGGTCACCACGCCGGTTCAAAATCTCTGGTGGCTAAAGCGTTTCGCTATGGTTTCTATTGGTTAACTACTCATGCTGATGCAGAGGATCTGGTCAGACGATGTTTTGGTTGCCAAAAGTTCTCAAGACGTGCTCAGGTACCTGCTCAAGAATTGAGAATGATTCCAATTACTTGGCCGTTTGCGACTTGGGGGCTGGATATGGTTGGGCCTTTCAAAAGGTCCAAAGATAAGAAGACCCACCTCCTGGTGGCGGTTGACAAGTTTACAAAGTGGGTGGAGGCAGAACCTGTTAGCAAGTGTGATGCGGCCAAAGCGGTTTAGTTCATTAAAAAAGTGATTTTCCGGTTTGGCTTTCCACACAGTATCATCACAGATAATGGTACCAATTTGTCCAAAGGTGCCTTGAAGGAGTTCTGCGAACGCGATCACATCCGGCTCGACGTTTCATCAGTGGCACACCCACAGTCCAATGGTCAAGCAGAAAGAGCTAATCAAGAGATCTTGAGAGGCATCATGCCCCGGCTCATGGTTCCTTTGCAGAGAACGCCGGGTTGTTGGGTAGAAGAATTACCATCTGTGTTGTGGAGCATCAATACAACGCCCAACAGGTCAACAGGATACACACCGTTCTTCATGGTTTATGGAGCGAAGGCGGTTCTCCCCAGTGATATCCGTCATGATTCACCTCGTGTGACGGCTTATATTGAAGCGGACAACGAAAACACACGACAAGATGCTTTGGACCGGTTGGATGAAGAGCGTGACATAGCAGCCGCCCGATCAGCGATTTACCAACAGGATCTTCGTTGTTATCACAGTCACCGAGTCAGAACCAGAACCTTCCAGGAAGGAGATTTGGTGCTTCGGCTCATTCAAGATCAGACTGATATGCGTAAGTTATCCCCACCTTGGGATGGGCCTTTCGTGGTCAGCAAGAATCTTCACAACGGGTCATACTATCTGATCGATATTCGAGAACATAAGGACTCACGTACATCAGAGGAGGAGACCAACAGGCCGTGGAACATAGCTCATCTTCGGCCTTATTATACCTGAGCCATTGGTTCTACTTATGTACATATTACAACGATGTATATGTTAACTATAATAAACCGGAACCTCAGCTAAAGCGGGGTATCTGTTCTTTTACATCATGTGTGGTTACACGGAGTTGTTCTAAAGCGGCTTCCGGTTTACCCCTTGAGTTCGCTTTTCGGAAAGCATTGTGTTATATCACTTGGAGGATTGGTCGTGTCCGAACCAATACCATACCTCTTGATAGGTGAGAGCCACCAGATCACTTGGGGACTTGGTCACGTCTGAACCACTCATGCCTCTTGATCGGCCTAAGGCCACAGAATCACTTGGGGGCTTGGTCGAACCCGAACCATCGCCATGCCACTTGGTCAGCATAACTGCCACGGTTTCATTTGGGGACCTGGCTGACTAGAACCGTAGTTACACCTAACGGGAGCTTGGTCGTGTTCGGCCATGGTAACGCCATTAGATCAGCTTAAATAAATCTTTTTTGCAAACGGTTTTCTCATTGCTTTTTGCTTCGCATTTTTCTTTGCCAGATTCTTCTTTCTTTTTTATTGCGTTCTTTTTAAAACCGACAAAGTTTTCAACCAATCCATTGACGGAACACAGTTCACGTCAATCCAGACACTATTTGCCCGATTTGATCCTTGTTGTTAACATCCTCTTATGGAGTAACACGATGTTTATTATAACACGGCATGGTTTACATGGTAAACCAGAGTCATATATATACAGGAGCTGTTATCTCCTCAATAGTGTGGGTTTGCAAAACTCCGCTTCAAGATTGGCCAAGCCAACTTCACGCTCAACGATGGCAGGTATTATGTATCTCAAAAATTTGATCATATACTTAAAATTTTGTTTTGGATGTTTTGATTTCATATATGCAGACATCATATTCCGCCTGACAGTACAACCGCGGTGGCACTTCACGAATTTCTCATTTCAGAAAGTGCTTTAGAAAGTTCATCACCACAGGAAGAACAAATTATGCACGAAGGCATATCAACGTCAAAAGTATCATCTAGCCTATTACAAGGCAACATGGTGCCCATAATAATATAATTTTTTTTTGCAAAGGAGAGGCAGTTTTAAAACCGGCTTCCGGTTCAAGCTTGGTCACCAGCCTGGCCTGATGGTTGTGGGTCATCCTGCGCCGCTTCAGCCTCCATTTCTCTACCCAGTGGCTGGAAATCCACAGTTGTCCAATCGATTCCCATTAATGCTTGAAAAACAGCTTCATCATGGATCAGCAATGACGGGTCAATATCGGGAGCGTAAGTATGCTTACGGATTGGAGGGATCAGATTTTCCGATTCATGGATTGGTGCAGCTATTCGCTTGTTCTGACTGTCATATTGGGCTTGATAATGAGACAAATCTACTTCTTCAGCCAATTGACAAGCTAGCGGACGTACCTCCCGGTTTATTGCTCACAGATCCGCTTCACCAAATTCTGACCCGTCTTCCTTCAAGCTGGGATAGCCCTGAGCCGCTTCAATAGGATCAAAATCCGGCACCCAGGCTTTTTCCTGGATTAAGGCATTGATTGCACCGGTTCGAGTAGCAGATTTCTTCTGCTCTTCAACCCGGGCAGGAAGCACGGACAGTTTCATCAGAGTATCTTGAATCAAAGTGGGCGCCGGTTTGTTATGAGATGCGGTACAGATGATCCGCTGGGCACCAGTATACAATTGTTCAACCAATGTATAGGCGGGTTTCAGTTTCTTCCGCACATCTGACCCCAAGTGACCAATGCGTGTCCCTGAAATACCATAAAGGGTTAATAAACCGGCGACTCTGTAAGAAGGCAGAGCCAATTCAGAAGGCAAACGGGCTTACCAAAGATAGCAGTAGTCATGGCATGCACGTGCCGCTTTATGATGGTCAGTTCATCTGCCACTGGTTTTAGTGCAGCCTCGGCATCCTCTGCTCGTTTGATCAAAGTGGACTTTTCAGTGGCCCAATCCGCCCGCTTCTTCTTGAAGCTCTCCTTAAGCTGTTCCATGGCGCTTAAAGCGCTGGCCAATTCGTCTTTTGCTTTGGTGGTTTCAGCCTGTTGGGTTTTCAGGTTTTCTTGGAGATCGGTGACTTGGTTTTCTTTTGTCTTCAGCTCCGCCTGCATGCATACAGATATATGCTTCAACAAATCGGTATAAGGATTCAAGTACCAACCACATAACAAGTTATGCACTTAGCACTTGGGGGCTAATGCATATTCGATCTTCATCTTTCAATTGCTTGCAAAGTCCCAAGATCAATACAAGTATTCAACTTGGCACTTGGGGGCTAATGGCTATTTGCTCGTATATATATTCTGATGCGGCAATCTCAATTACTTAAAGTACCGGTTTAACTATGCTAAGTTGAACCGGCCCTTGGGGGCTACATCGGCAAAAGTTCAAAGTATTAAGATTTATGTTAGTAAGTCCTGGTTTGAAAGAAGATTACAAACCAGCCCTTGGGGGCTAAGGAGTCAGTAAATATTGAAGCATACAAGCAAGAAAGAGCGTATGGAAGTTACCTCGTATTTATCCTTCATCATATTTATCAGACTGGCTTCATAGTCACGGCTGGCATACAGCCGGTTTAGGTAGCCAGAATGGATATCTTGGGCGTTCAGAGTAGCGTAAGTTGCCAGATCAGCATTCCACTTGCCTTTACCAAAGGCAGCAAATTCTTCCTTGGCAGAATGTTTGGACAAAGCAACAGGATTGTTTGGCTCGGTATGGCCAGTGCCAGTAATGACAACCTCATCCTCCTGAGTATCGCCGGTTTGCACTGGGGCTGTTGGCTTGTCAGTAGGTTTTGCTGGACCGGTGGATCTCTCAATCCGGATGGAGCCTGTGGGCTGATTGACAGGACCTGAGGCATCAGTAGGTCTCTCTTCAGCAATAAGATCGTCGTCTTGCTGCGGTGGATCGTGGGGTATATCATCAGGAATAGCCTCTTCAAGATCGGGTGTCTTGCCTAGCTCAAGAACGGCATCTTCTTCGGCCGCTTTTGTCCAGACGGGCCTTCTTGCTTGGCCTAGGTTTGGCCCTGGAAAGAATAACAAAATCAAATACAACATATGTTCTAAGGCAATGTGCTGTAAGTATCATAATAAGTATAGCTTACCCAAGCACCGTTTTGAGCGGTGGCAGATGAGTAGCCGATGACTCGCCATAGGATGAGTGGGAAGTAACCTGATAATCACAGTCAGATGGATTAAGAGGTTGGCGAAAGCAGCCCGCTTTAGGACAATCACTGACAAGCAAATTAGAGACCTCTGAACGGCGTTTCCAAACCGGACTGTTCTGTAAACCGTCGGAGGTAACTACCTGGCCGCTGTGCCGGGTTGTGCGACAAGCTTTGTGCTGTTGGGTCTTCATAAGAAATTTGGGATCCAAATAAGCAAGAGGATGAGAAAATTTAACTTTCCGGTTTGCCTGACGGTTTTTAGCGAAGGCAAAGGTTCTGAATCAGAAGAGAGAATAATTACCTCTGCAGCATCAGCGTGGCTGGCTTCGGCATCATCCTGACAAATATCATCATCAATAAGACTCATGAAAAATAAGCCAAGTGAGTCAAGCTCTACCTCAAGGTTCGGATTATCCACATCATCATCAGGGGCCGGATTAGAATATGCAGTAGTTCTTTTCCTATGGGCGGTCTTCTTTACAGCTTTAGTCTTTTGCCGGGTTGCTCTTTCCGGTTTGTTTGGCTTTTCTGGTTTCTCCTGCGGCAATTTCTTGCTCCAAAACGGATCATTGCCCTGATTACACAAACACTGATATTAAACGATGACCAGATATATCAATAATAGATTCAGCAAAAGGAAAAATCAAGGTCTTACAGCTGGCGGTTTGTTGGTGGCACAGAAGGGAAGCAGGCCGTTTCTAGCACAGATGTGTTTCGGTTCATTCAGCATCTTATTCATAGCTTCTGTGACTTCTTCATCGGTGAGCTGGATTCTGGAATGTCGTAGTGGGTCATCAACACTGCCGGTATATTCACACATCAAACCGGAGCGCTGACTAAGGGGCAGTATGCTCCATGATATCCAACAGCGAGCGAGATCAATCCCTGTTAAACCGTTGGCCATAAAGGCTCTAAGCTTCGACAGTTGAGGAGCATATTTGCTTCTCTCCTGGGTAGTCAATCTTTGCGGAAAAGGGTGTGTATTGCTGAGCCGCTCCAGACGAAAGCCGGGAAGGGATTCTCACCAGCAGGGGAGGTATCTTTGCAGTAGAACCATGTCTGATTCCACTCTTTGGGGTGGCTGTGCAGTTTGGCATGAGGGTATGTGACTTCTTTCCTTTTCTGGATCACCACGCCACACAACTCCGTATTGGGGCCGTTAGTAAACTCAGTACGGCGGTTTAGATGGAAAAGGTCTCGGAACAATTCCACTATGGGCTCCTCTTGAAAGAACGCTTCATAGAGCACTTGGAAGTGACACATATTCGTAACAGAATTGGGGCCAGTATCTTGTGGATGGAGTTGGAAATCGGCCAAAACATCTCGGTAAAATTTAGAACCGGGTGGTTTAAAGCCCCGAGCTAAGTGATCTACAAAAACAACAACTTCTCCTTCTTGAGGAGTGGGAGGGCATTCTTTGCCAGGAGCCCTCCAATGAATGGTATCTTTGCTGCCTAAAGCACCGATCAAGACTAGATCGTCCAGCTGAGCCTCTGTTACGCGAGAAGGAACCCAATTGCATTCATATACTTGCTTGGCCACGATGGAATCTACAAGGTAGAAGATCTCGGTTCAAAAATACATTTGATCAAGGTATATTGGTATGTGCAATGTTAAACCGGAGACAGATCTATCTGAACCAGAGTTTTATGAAGCAACAACATCTGGCGGTTCAACAAGGGGACTAATGGTATAAACCGGTTTGGCAATTTTTTTTCTACAAGGTTAAACCGCCAGGTTTAACCATTGAAGCAGAGGAGTAAGTTTACAGAAACAGATTTCGTAAGATCTCTCTACAGCGATGGATCTAAAGCAAGTTCAGAAAAAAGATAAATATTCAGACCAAAAGGAGCAGTACCGAATCAATGAACAAGATGTACATACAGATCTATAGTTTTGAGATGTGCAAGTGAAGGCGAAGGGTAAACAGCTACCATTGCATAGAATAAAGATTTGCAGAGCCATCTAAAGATCTATCATATGAGCAAGAGGCAGACGATGAACACTGAAGAACTGCGAAACCCTAGGTCAGATCTGCGGTGGAAAGGATGGAAGATTTACCAGAGCTGAGGAAGATGCAGAAGGTTGCCGCGATGCTCTGGTGCGCTCAGGTTGATGCAGCGGCCAAGGTTGAGGCAGAGGTCGACGGTGGTGGCGGAGCTCCGAGGCTGGCGACGTGAGGAAGACGAAGAAGGCACGAAAGGAGAAAAGAAATGACCCTTCGGTCCTATTTACAAGGCGAAAGAACATGTGTCAGGCGCGACAATCAAGGGGCCACGAAACGGAGCTGTCGCCTTGATTTCCGCCGATCTACTAAACAAAGAAGCATAATAGATAGCTTCGTTATGACAGGTGACATCACTCCGGTTTACAGCAATCAGAGAAGATGACATCATGGAGGTTTACCAATTTATGAGAAGATGTTGAAGATGAATCTTTTGTTAAAGGATTGACATGAACCCGTTCAAATCATTTTGGGGCCTAATGTTGGGGATATTACTACTGGGCGTAAATCGGCCTACATGGGCCGGGTTAACTTCGTCAGTAGTTAAGTATGTTAAAGCCCAAGAAGACAGAGGAGGGCTCAAGGCCCATGGTCGGTTCAAGGCCTGTAGCCGTAAACCGGCGTTAGTAGTTAACTTGTATTGTAAGTTAGGAATAAGTAGAGACCAAACCGGACACATCTATGAGCCGGTATTGGGACTCCGTAAGCTGACAGGAGTCACCCGTGTATATAAGGGGACGACCTGGCGGCGGTTCAAGGATACAGACAACAACTCGAGACATAGGCGAAGATTGTTTGCTCCCTAGTCATCGAAACCCCCATCAATTCCATCACAACTAGACGTAGGCTTTTACCTTCATCGAAGGGGCCGAACTAGTATAAACTCCCTTGTGTCCCTGTGTCCGCTTTAACCCCTTCAAGCTAACCCGTCGCGATGGCTCCACGAGTAAGTCCTTTCTCTAGGACATCTGCCGTGACAAAACCACGACATGCACCCCTTGTCCAATTCGGACTAGAGGGGGGGCGCGCGCCTCCTTCCTTTTGGCCTCTCTCCTCTATTCCCGTATGCCCAGTAAGGCCCATATACTCCCCAGCGAATTCCCGTAACTCTCCGGTACTCCGAAAAATACCCGAATCACTCAGAACCTTTCCGATGTCCGAATATAGTCGTGCAATATATAGATCTTTACGTCTCGACCATTTCGAGACTCCTCGTCATGTCCCCGATCTCATCCGGGACTCCGAACTCCTTTGGTACATCAAAACTCATAAACTCATAATATAACTGTCATCGAAACCTTAAGCGTGCGGACCCTACGGGTTCGAGAACAATGTAGACATGACAGAGACACGTCTCCGGTCAATAACCAATAGCGGAACCTGGATGCTCATATTGGCTCCCACATATTCTACGAAGATCTTTATCGGTCAAACGACATAACAATATACGTTGTTCCCTTTGTCATCGGTATGTTACGTTCCCGAGATTCAATCGTCGGTATCTCAATACCTTGTTCAATCTCGTTACTGGCAAGTCTCTTTACTCGTTCCGTAATACATCATTCCACAACTAACTCATTAGTTGCAATGCTTGCAAGGCTTAAGTGATGTGCATTACCCAGAGGGCCCAGAGATACCTCTCCGACAATCGGAGTGAAAAATCCTAATATCGAAATACGCCAACCCAACAAGTACCTTCGGAGACACCTGTAGAGCACCTTTATAATCACCCAGTTACGTTATGACGTTTGGTAGCACACAAAGTGTTCCTTCGGTAAATGGGAGTTGCATAATCTCATAGTCATATGAACATGTATAAGTCATGAAGAAAGAAATAGCAACAAACTAAACGATCAAGTGCTATGCCAACGGAATGGGTCAAGTCAATCACATCATTCTCCTAATGATGTGATCCTGTTAATCAAATGACAACTCATGTCTATGGTTAGGAAACGTAACCATCTTTGATCAACGAGCTAGTCAAGTAGAGGCATACTAGTGACACTCTGTTTGTCTATGTATTCACACATGTATTATGTTTCCGGTTAATACAATTCTAACACATATTATGTTTCCTTCACTGTAAGCTCGAGCCGCGCATCGACATCGAGCACATTAATCAGCTAAGTCGCTTCCATGCTCAGTTTTTTTAATTCTTGTTTGGTTTGACCAAACATTATATTTATGCTAAAATATGTTTGTCAAAAATGAGGTGCATTAAAACCACTTTTCTTTGCCCGTGTTAACTCAGGCTCTTAAATTTATATGAGCCATTCTATAATAAGTGTTCTTCTTCTAAGTCGTTGCAAAGTCTTTTTCTACCACTCCTTTCTCGACTCGAGTGTGTGGTGAATAGTCGGATAGCCTGTTTTCTCTCTAATGCCACTCGAGTTTAGTTTGCTAAACCGGCTTAATGAGCAGTACCCCACCTTCGGGGTAGGAGGTTGTAGCCGTAGGCTGGCCCTCTCGAAGTCTTGAGATCGGATGTGTCATATTAATGCACGACAGAAGCACAAAAGTAAGACCAATTTTCGGATTGGCACCAAATGACTCGATTTAGTTCGGGCATAAAGTTTTTACTGGAGTTTTTTGGTTTTCCAAGCCTATGGCATTTTAAAACTATTTGTGTGTTTCTAGCATAAGTCTCGCAGTGCAACGCCGGACACCTTTAGAGATTCGGCAAAAACATTCTTGGATATTGCTATATATGCATTGTTTTGAATTATGTTTTCGGTCAATAGTTGGTTTGCCCGGCTCTTGTGGTTGCCTCCTATGTTCCGCCTTGTTCGGCTAGGTGTGCAAAGGGAGAACCACTGTGATTGTGCTTCCAGCTTGAATGGTTAAGCACCTCAGTGGAGAAAGCCAAAAACAGACTGTCAAAATGGGTGTAAACTGGTCAGTGATCCGATGATAGTCTCAAACTATAGATCAATACTGATTACCCCGTGTTAAACCATGGGCCTTTCATAGCATTGGCCGAAGTGTTAATGGCTAGACTTCGGTCGATGCCAAACACTAACCATGGGCTCGTAGCTAGCTTCCCCAGTTTAAAGCTCCTATGACTAAGTGAAAGTTATAAAGCCCGCATATCTAATTGCTTCATTTCCGCTAGCACAACTGCATTCGGGCACCAAGACATCGGCTAAGGGTTGTTTTGTTATTGCGAAAACACCCTGCATAGCATCTACAAGGGGTGGAAGCCGATGATGGGTCACTTTCAACTGATAAACGGTCGCAATGGAGTCAAAATAAACATATCATTGGGATTTGTGTTTAATATACGAGGGCTGCCTTCCATAATCATCGTTATAAAGCCATAAATATGCATCAATTTGACTTAAGATTTTGGCCAAGCTGGGTTGCATGTTTCCTGTTCTTTGAAGGAAATATGCCCTAGAGGCAATAATAAATTTGTTATTTATATTTCCTTATATCATGATAAATGTTTATTATTCATGCTAGAATTGTATAACCGGTAACTTAGTACATATGTGAATACATAGACAAACATAGTGTCACTAGTATGTCTCTTCTTGACTAGCTCGTTAATCAAAGATGGTTAAGTTTCCTAGCCATGGACAAGAGTTGTCATTTGATGAACGGGATCACATCATTAGAGAAGTATGTGATTGACTTGACCCATCTGTTAGATTAGCACTATGATCATTTATTTATTGCTATTGCTTTCTCCATAACTTATACATGTTCCTATGACTATGAGATTATGCAACTCCTGAATACCGGAGGGACACTTAGTGTCATGGGTTTGTCACGGCAGATGTCCTCGTGAAAGGACTTAGTCGTGGAGCCACCGATACGGGTTAGCTTAAAGGGGTTAAACCAGACAAGGGACACGGGGGGGGGGGGGTTATACTAGTTCGGCCCCTTCGTTGAAGGTAAAAGCCTACGTCTAGTTGTGTTGGTATTGCTAGGATTTCAATGACCAGGGAGCGAATCCGCTTTGCCTGGCTCTCGAGTTGTTGTCTGTCGTCCTAAAACCACTGTCGAGTCGTCCCTTATATACAAAGGTTGACGCCCGCCGGTTTACAGAGCCCCGAGGCTGGATCATAAATGTGTCTGGCTCGGTCTCTATTCCTTCTAACTTACAATACAAGCTACATGAGAGAACCGGTTTACATCTACAGGTCTTAACTTGCCTTTGGGCCTTGGGCCTTCGTAAAGCGCCATCATCCTTTCATCTTCGTGGGCTTCTAATCTTCATAGAGTTAATCTGGCTACTCCTGGCCGGTTTACGTCCAGTAATAATATCCCCAACATTAGGCCCCAGATTGGTTTGAACTTGTTCATGTTAATCTTCAACACTTAGAAAAATTCCTCGTTTGCATCTTCACCTTGATCTTGTAAACCGCCGTGACGCGATACTCCAGGATCATGATAAATCGCCATGACGTCATCTTGTTTTAAAAATGATACATCTCACTTTTAGTTAATGAGCCTCCGACAATCGAGGCGACCACTCCTGTTAGGTATCCAATATTCCGGCTCCTTGTTTCTCGCGCCTGTCACCTCCCCCCTTTACCTTATAAATAGGGACAAGGGTCATTTCCTTTTTCCCTCCATCTCTTCGCTTCTTATTCCTCCTCACGACGCCCCTGCACCCGAGCGCCGCCGCCGTCGCCGAGCTCCGCCTCTGCATCTCCGTTGGCCGCTGCATCGACCTGGTTGCACCAGAGAGCCACGGCGTGTCTCCGCTTGCTTCAACAGCCGCGGTAAGACCTTCCCTTTCCTCCTCTATAGATCTACCTAGGGTTTCAGTGTTCATCGAAGTTCATCGAAGCTCTAGCAACGGTTCTTCCCTGTTCCTCCTTAGTCCATGGATAATACCTCAAGTTTGATGTATTCTGTGTAGTAGCTATAGCATTCCTTATCTTTTGCTATCACAACAAACCCTTGTGCGCATAAAAACTGATCTGGACCTTTGTGAACCGCTTCGGGACCGACCTTTTTAGATCTAAATCTTTTTGCTTTTCCTGTCTTACGGTAGATCCAAAATTTCCATGTAATCTTGTGAAACCTGTTTTACCTTACGTAGTCGTTCTTGCCTTAGATCTGTATCTTCTTTCTTACATAGGCGGTTTACCTTCGTAGAAAGCAATCTATCACATACCATTAGTCCCCTTGTAAACCGGCAATCCCTTTATCTCCATTGTCATACTCCGGTTTAATAATATGTGTATATCTCTTTTCCCACTTATCGCCTTGTCATTCATAATTATATCACCCTCCAGTTTACCAATTTCACATACTTGGATTCCTGTTGCACCTTATGCATCACTATGAATGAATTGTAAACCGGCATTTCTTTCCAGCTTTTCACTTGCAATGGCCAAGAAATTTTATTCCTACAGTTGGGCTCCCTCCCGGGTCACAGAGGAGCAATTGATTGGAATGGTCAAGATCAGCAATTTACCAAAGAAGAAGGAGATCCGGTGGCGAGTTCCTGGGCCAGAAAATCCTCCCACCCCTAAACAGGATGAGGTAGTGGTGTTTGTTGATCACATAGGCCGTGGTTTCAAACCGCCCGGATCAAAGTTTTTCCGGGATGTGCTTGCCAGCTTTCAACTCCACCCTCAAGATATTGGACCCAACTCGGTATCCAATATATGGAATTTTCAAGTCTTCTGTGAAGTGTATCTTCAAGAAGAACCAACCATCGAGCTATTTCGGGATTTCTTCCATCTGAATCGGCGCACTGAATTTGTAGACAGACCCAATACGGAACTTGGCGGCGTCTCTATTCAGAAAAGAAAAGAAGTTGAATTTCCTCATGCCAAGCTGCACAGTCACCCTAAAGAATGGAACCAAACTTGGTTCTACTGTAAAGACACCTCCCCTGAAGATGAGAATCCTCTGCCGGGTTACCGTGCCCACGGCTTGCCAATACTCATCCATTGCCACAACACCTAAGTGCCCAGGAATGGGCCCCGTACGCACCTCAACTCGCCAAGCTAAGAGCCTTCTTGGCCAACGGTTTAACAGGTGTAGACTTCATCCGTTGTTGGATATCCTGGAGCATCTTGCCGTTAAGCAGCCGCTCTGGCTTAATCTGCGAGTATACTGGTGAAGTAGAAGATTCCCAACGTCATATCAATATTCAGCTAACATATGATGAAGTCATTGAAGCTGTCAAGAAAATATTGAACGAATCAGAAGTTGTCTGTCGCCAAACCAGATTAGACCCTTTTTACACGCAAAACAAGCTGCATGCCGTAAGTATTGTTCTTCCGCTTTACACTTGATATATTTAGACTGTCCAATCTTTGAATACTCTCCTGCTTATTTTTAAACAGGGTGATGATCCATACTGGAAGAAGAAGCCTCAAGAGAAAGTGGCAAAGCCTTCTCATCCTAAAACAAAAGTCGTCAAGAAAACCACAAAGCGGAAGGCACGTGAACGCATCAGTATGGAACTGGATGACGACTCGGATGAACCGGAAGTTGAGGTAGAACTTGATTCACTTGGTTCACTTTTCATGCATCTCATTGACAATGATACTTATCAGGAGGACGTTGAGGGCAGCCAAGCTGACGATGCAGAGGTAATTATCCTTTCCACCGGTTCAGACTCTCTGCCAACACAAAAAATCCATCAAGCGGTCCGAAAAGTAAGATTTTCTCATCCAGCATTTATTTTGAAGAAGCAGCAGCACGAGGCTCGCCGCACAACCCGGCACAGCTGCCAAAAGGTCACTTCGACCAGTTTACCAGACACTCTGGTTCGAAAGCGCCGATCTGAGGTCTCCCCCACTTCTGACACTTCTTATCCCAAGGCAGGCTATTTCCGACAACCTCTTAATCCGTCTGATTCGAATTATCAGGTGACACCTCCTTCATCCTCTGGCGAGTCAACAGCGACACAATTCCCTCCTCTCAAAACCATGGCTGGGTAAGCACTTCACCCCTTTCTTTTGATGTTTCATACTTTATATGCTGTGCTAACCTTTGCATCTTGTTCTGTTTAGAGCCAAAGCCCGACCCAGTAAAAAGGCTCGAATGAATAATCTGCCTGAAGATCAGGTGGTTATTGAACTGGAGCAAACTACTGAACCGGGGGGTCCAAATCCTGAAGCTACCTTTGATGAACCACCCCCTCAAGATCACAATACTGATGAACAAATAGAAGTTGATACTGCTGTGCCTGATGATGAACCAGAAAATTCAATCCGGACTGATGACAGACCCTCTAGCCCAATGAGAACTGTTGATACTCCATCAACTCCAGAAAAGGCTGCTGGAGACAAAGAAGACAAGGTTACCATTACTGGTATTGGTCACACCTCTCTTGGCCATCCTGTTATTTTGGCAAAACATAGTGCCAAGGAAGAGCGTGCTGCTATGGAGAAAGGCAAATGGAGCACTGATTTATCCAGCTACGCCCATCTTAGCGCTCAAGAACTCCACTCTGGTTTCCTAAACCGTCTGCACTCAAACCGTGATTATGAAGCCGGTCTGGTGAATCTTATGAAGGAGCGTTATGAGGTATTTTCATCACTTTTCCTTTCATAAATCCAATTTGTAAATATCAACTCAAGTAGCCCCCAAGGGCCGGTTTATGATAACAATCATAAATCGGGACTTTGTAATATCTCAATCCTTGCATGTTGATCCTCCATATGTCAAGTGATCTTTGGAAACAAACCGGTACTTTATGATTATATTCCTGTAGTTTTTATCGGTGTAGCCCCCAAGGGCCGGTTTATCTTTCTAAGGTAAACCGGATCTTGAATCAATGCATCAACTTTGAACAAATGTACATTAGCCCCCAAGTGTCATGGATAATGCTTGCATTGTACTTGAGACTTGTGAAAAAGATGTTGATGATAGAGCAAATAGGCATTAGCCCCCAAGTACAAACTGCATAACTTGTTATACGCTTGGTACTTTATAACCTGTTTTTATGATATATCGCACCTTTGTAGGTTGAGCTGAGTAAGAAGGAGGTGCAAACCGTGGACCTTCAAGGGAATGTTAAATCTCTGCAAGCAGAGGCTTCCAAGGCCAAAGAAAAGCTGACCAATGCCTTAGCAGCTATGGAGAAGCTGAAAGAAACCTTTAATAAAGAGCGTGCAGACTGGGAGACAGAAAAGGCCAGCTTAACAAAGAAGGCCGAGGACGCAGAGGCAGCTCTGAAGCCGGTGGTTGAAGAACTGACCGGCTTAAAGCAGCAGATTAATGCCATAACTTCTGTTGTGTTTGGTAAGTACTCTCTCATGAAGTTTGTCCAATTCATAATATCTTATCAATGACTGGTTTACTGATGTTTAGCCATGATAGGGACCCGCATTGCTCATTTGGGCTCTGACATGCGGATGAAGCTTAAAGCGGCCTACACTTTCGTAGAACAGCTATTTTCTGGATCCCAGCGAGCCATTTGCACTGCAGCTTATAACAAGCCTCCGCCAATGCTGATAAAGGAAACTATTGAAAAGTTGGCCATGCTGCCTGCCCGGATTGACGAACTGAAGAGATCAGCCGTGAGGTCAGGTGCACTAACTGCGCTAATCCGGGCAAGGCGTGGATTCCGGATCTTGAACCGGCAGATATCATCAAAGGCTATCCTGGTGTGAAAGAAGACGGTTCAGACTTCAATAATGACGATCCTCGAAGGTTGACAAAGGAGATGTGGCCGATAGCAAGCAAATTGGCAGATGACGCAGATCTATCTCATTTTCAACCGGTTTATGATGTTGAGGGAAAAAGACAGCCCGCGCTGATTCATAATGTTGAAGATCTTGTGCCGCCAATCCGTAAGCATACTTACGCTCCTGACCTTGACCCTTCCAACCTTATTCATGAAGAGGCCGTTTTCCAAGCCTTAACCGGAATCGATTGGTCAATGGCTGATTTCCAACGACTGGGTAGGGATGAAGAGAATGTGACCGCTCAAGATGACCCTCAATCGTCAAGCCGTCCAGATGAGGAATCCTAAACCGGTGGTCGGTTTAGCAGTTGCAGTCTGCCACTCCTGTTAAAACAATTATGCAACTTGGGCTGTTTTGAAGCACCTTGTAATAGGATAGTGTAAACACTTGATCGGTCATGCCATCGAGCATGTTTATTTTGCTTGTTACTGAAAACTTGCCATGCCTTTGGGAGTTATGATATGCATAGTTCATTATGGCTTTTGTTCCAGCATATAAAAGCTTGAAAGTGTCCTAGTGGTTTACCACTGCATGTGTCACAATGCCCAAAAAATATATACCTAACTTGGATGGATAACCAAGATTGTAATAACCAGATATAAAATAGATGATACCTGCGACATACCTTGTTGGCTGACCAACAGTTTGTATAGTAAGGGTGAAAAGACACCAATCTAGAGTGTTGATGACTCCTTGCCCTCTTGTCGGTTCATATAAAAACCATATCGGGCTATAGTAGCCACCGATTTATTCGTATAATGCTGGTGACATCTAGTCAAAACTAGACCGGAGCAACTTACTGCCGGTTTAAAATTGATAATGTATTGACAACTGAACATTGAAAGCCATGCCGGGTTGTAATAAACCCCGGTTTATCAAAAAATATTCATAAACCCCTGATCAAAAGATTTTAAAACAGCAAATACCAAAGAAATATGCAAGGCTTTTCATGGGCTGTCAGGCCCTAAATCAAGGCTTTTCATGGGCTGCCAGGCCGCTGAGTTAAACCATTTTGCAAAGCCTTTTAAGATGGACCTCAATCTTTAACCAATCACCGTTTTAACTCTGACAAGTTCAGGGTCTATGAGATTGACTTGTCAAACGTTCGATGGGTCATACCAGGTTTACCTGGATGGAGTGGCTTGCTTAAAGAGGCAAGGTAACCCGGGGTTTTAGGTCAATACACCTGGCTTCCAAGCCTGGCTTGATAGCCTGCTACAAGGGTGCAAGCTCGTTGTTCTTTGAGAAGCAAGGAGCCCCCAAGTAATATTTGAGCAATGCTCAGTGGTGACCTATGTTTGAGTTGTGCTTTATGCAACAGACTCTCTTTGGTTCCACATAATTTCCTTTTGGCTTTTAAGCCTATCAAAAGGTGTAGCTATGGTGTAAATACAACCAAGCCCCCTAGTGATTTCCCTTTTTGGTTTTAAACCGATCAAGAGGTGTAGCTATGGTTCGGATACGACCAAGCCCCCTAGTGATTTACTTCATATCTGTGTGGCTTGATAGGCCGGGTTAATAGAACTCCGCTTTGTAAGTAGAAGCCCCCATTTAAAAGGAACAGAGACCCCGCTTTAACTGAGGCTCCGATTTATTATATAATATATACATTGTCATAAATATGTACACAAGAAGAGCCTGTGGCTCAAGTGTAGTAAGGCCGAAGAAGAGCTATATTCCACGGCCGCCGGGTCTCCTCCTCTGATTTGCGTGAGTCTTTGTGCTCTCGAACATCGATGAGGTAGTATGACCCGTTGTGCAGATTTTTGCTGAGCATAAAGGGTCCTTCCCAAGGTGGGGATAACTTGTGCATATCAGTCTGATCCTGGATGAGCCGGAGCACCAGATCACCTTCTTGAAAAGTTCTTGTCTTAACCCGGCGGCTGTGGTAACGTCGGAGATCTAGTTGATAAATCATTGAACGTGCTGCTGCCAAATCACGCTCCTCATCTAATAGGTACAGTGAGTCCTAGCGTGCTTTCTCATTCTTAGCTTCAACGTAAGCCACCACACAGGGTGAGTCATGACGGATTTCACTAGGGAGAACCGCCTCTGCTCCGTAAACCATGAAGAAAGGCGTGTAACCCATACACCTATTTGGTGTGGTGTTGATACTCCATAAAAAGGAAGGTAACTCCTCCACCCAACAGCCCAGCGTCCGCTTTAGAGGAACCATAAGCCGGGGTTTGATAATTCTCAAATTTCTTGATTTGCCCTCTCTGCTTGACCATTAGACTGGGGGTGAGCCATTGATGCTACATCAAGCCGGATGTGCTCATGTTGACAAAATTCCTCCATATCTCCTTTGGACAGATTAGTACCATTATCAGTGATAATGCTATGTGCAAAACCAAACCGGAAGATCACCTTTTTAATGAATTGAACCGCCGTGGCTGCATCACACTTACTGACTGGCTCTGCCTCTACCCACTTGGTAAACTTATCAACCGCCACTAACAGGTGGGTCTTTTTGTCCTTGGATCTCTTAAAGGGTCCAACCATATCGAGCCCCCAAGTTGCAAATGGCCAAGTAATTGGAATCATTCTCAACTCTTGAGCCGGAACATGAGCGCGGCGTGCAAATTTCTGACAGCCGTCACACCTTTTGACTAAATCCTCAGCATCAGCATGAGCCGTCAACTAATAGAAGCCGTGACGAAAAGCCTTAGCCACAAAGGATTTTGAACCGGCGTGGTGACCACAATCTCCTTCTTGGATTTCTCGCAAAATCTCACAGCCCTCTTGAGGAGACACACAACGTTGAATCGCTCTGGTGACGCTATAATGATGTAACTCCCCATTGATAATGGTCATTGACTTGGATCGCCGGATTATCTGCCGGGCCAAGGTTTCATCCTCCGGTAACTCACCCTGGTCCATGTAAGCCAAGTATGGGACTGTCCAATCCGATATAACATGCAAAGCTGCCACCAACTGGGCCTCCGGGTCAGGAATAGCCAACTCCTCCTCTGTTGGTATTTTGACCGATGGATTATGCAGTACGTCAAGGAAGACATTAGGTGGCACTGGTTTACGCTGAGAGCCTAGACGACTTAAAGTGTCCGCCACTTCATTCTTTCGCCGGTCTATATGGTAAACTTGATAGCCCTTGAAATGACCAGCCACTATGTCCACCTCTCATTGATATGCAGCCATGAGTGGGTCCTTAGAATCCCAAGTGCCAGATACCTGTTGAGCTACCAGGTCCGAGTCATCGAAGCACTTAACCCGGCTTAAGTTCATCTCCTTAGCCATCCGAAGACCGTGGAGTAAGGCCTCATACTCAGCTACATTGTTAGTGCAAGGGAACATTAAGCGAAGAACATAACAAAACTTGTCACCTCGTGGGGAAGTTAATATGACTCCAGCCCCTGAGCCCTCCAATTGCCTGGACCCATCAAAATGAATAGTCCAATAAGTGTTGTGTGGCTTTTCCTCTGGCGCCTGCAACTCGGTCCAATCATTGATGAAGTCCATGAGTGCTTGAGATTTGATCGCTATGCAAGATGTATATTTTAGTCCGTGAGGTCCAAGCTCAATAGCCCACTTAGCAATCCGGCCAGTTGCTTCTCTGTTTTGAATGATATATCGCAGAGGGGCTGAACTGGCCACTGTGATAGGATGACCCTGAAAATAATGCTTGAGCTTCTAGCTTGCCATAAACACCCCATACACCAGCTTCTGCCAATGCGGATACCTCTTCTTTGATTCGATAAGCACCTCACTGATATAATAAACCGGTCGTTGAACCGGATACTCCTTTCCAGTCTCCTTGCGCTCCACAACAATAGCCACACTAACAACCCGAGCATTAGCAGCCACATATAACAGTAAAGGCTCTTTATCGATCGAAGTCGCAAGGACAAGCGGTTCAGCTAACTGCCTCTTCAAATCATCAAATGCTTTATCAGCCGCATCTCTCCAGACAAATTCATCCATTTTCTTTAGCATCTGATATAAAGGGATAGCCTTGTCCCCAAGACGACTGATAAACCGGCTCAAAGCTGCAATCGGGCCCGCCAGATGCTGAACGTCGTTGATACATGCCGGTTTAGCCAGAGAGGTGATAGTTGTAATCTTCTCCGGTTTAGCCTCAATGCCCCTATTAGACACCAGAAAATCCAGGAGCTTGCCTGACGGAACACCAAAGACACATTTGTCCAGATTAAGCATCATCTTATAAACCCGTAGGTTGTCAAAAGTTTCTCTCAAGTCATCTATCAATGTTTCCTCTTTCCTGGACTTTACCACAATATCATCCACATATGCATGAACATCGCGCCCAATCTGCTTATGAAGACAATTCTGGATGCAGCGCTGATAAGTCGCCTGGGCACTCTTGAGCCCAAAGGGCATAGAGACATAGCATAAGGCTCCAAAGGGAGTTATAAAAGCTGTCTACTCCTGGTCCTTAACTGCCATTTTGATCTGATGATAGCCAGAATAAGCATCCAGAAAACACAAACAGTCACAACCTGCCGCAGCATCAATAATCCGATCAATACGAGGGAGGGCAAAGGGATCTGCTGGGCACGCCTTGTGCAAATCTGTGTAGTCCACACACATACGCCAAATGTCGTTTTTCTTAAGAACCAGCACCGGATTAGCCAACCACTCCGGGTGAAAGACCTCCACGATAAACCCTGCGGCCAACAGCCGACCTACCTCCTCACCAATAGCCTTACGCCTTTCTTCGTTGAAGCGGCGTAGAAACTGCCTGGCCGGTTTAAACTTAGGGTCAATATTAAGTGTGTGCTCAGCGAGTTCCCTCGGTACACCTGGCATGTCAGAAGGCTTCCATGCAAAGATGTCCTGTTCTCACGGATGAACTCGATGAGCGTGCTTTCCTATTTGGGATCCAGGTTAGCGCTGATGCTGAATTGCTTGGATGAATCGCTAGGAACAAAATTAACCATCTTAGTGTCTGTAGCCGATTTAAACTTCAACGCCGGATCATGCTCCGTAGTTGGTTTTTTCAAGTAAGTCATGTCTGCCGGATCAACCTTGTCCTTATAAAACGTCAACTCCTCTGTGACACAAACCGACTCAGCATAAGCCGCATCACCCTCTTCACATTCCAAAGCAATTTTCCTGCTCCCATGTACTGTGATGGTCCCTTTATGACCCAGCATCTTAAGCTGCAGATAAACATAACATGGTCTCCATGAACTTGGCATAAGCCGGTCGTCCAAACAGGGCGTGATACGGACTCTTGATTTTCACCACCTCAAACGTCAAAGTTTCTGACATCTCCAAAAGCCACCTCTAGGGCTATCTTGCCCACTGGATATGTTGACTTACCAGGCACCACACCATGAAAAACGGTGCTCGACGGTTTAAGATTCTTATCTGTCAATCCCATAAGGCGGAAGGTATCATAGTAAAGGATGTTGATACTACTTCCACCATCCATAAGCACCTTGGTGAACTTGTATCCCCCCCCCAACTTGAGGTGCCACCACTAAGGCCAGATGGCCCGAATTATCAACCCGGGGTGGGTGATCCTCTTGACTCCATAAAATTGGTTGCTCAGACCAGCGCAAATACTGAGGCACTACTGGTTCAACAGAGTTCACAACCCTCTTGTGAAGCTTCTGATCTCGCTTGCACAAGCTGGTGGTGAAGACATGATACTGCCCACTATTCAACTGCTTCGGATTTCTCTGATAACCTGACTGTTGCTGTTGATTCCCCTGATGGTTATGACCTCCCTAATTTCCCTGGCTCCCTTGATTGCCATGTTCAGTTTGATTTCCATGAAATCCTGAACCGGAGCTGCTGCCTCCATAACCTAGCCCATGAAAACCACCTCCTGAACCGCCAGGCGGGCCATTGTCATATTGAAACATATTGGAGTTCTTGAACTCTCGCATGATGTAACAATCCTTCTAAAGATGTGAAGCTGCCCTCTCCTTCGATCCATGCTTCGGACAAGGTTGATTTAACAGGCGCTCAAGATTGGGGCCGCACCCTCCGCCTCTCTGGGGCTGTTTGCCCTTACGATGCTGACTGTTATCCTGAGCATTGGTGTTAGCCACAAAGTCCAAACTGTTGTCTGCCTTGCACTTACCATTATTCCCATGACCTGCGGGATTGTGCTACTACCCCTTACCATTGTCGTTCTTTTTCCCCTTCCCCGGTTTGTCCTCCTCAGACTCAGGGTCCTTGGTACTATCTGAATCGGCATATTTCAGCAAAGTAGCCATAAGGGTTGACATGTCATTGCAGTGACGTTTGAGCCTCCCTAGCTTCAGTTTTAATGGCATAAATCGGCAATTGCCCTCCAACGTCAAAACTGCTGTATCCATGTTGATGCGGTCCGACAAATGCAGAATAGCTGAGACTCTCTTTACCCAATGGGTTGTAGACTCTCCATCCTCTTGAACACAGGCGGCCAGGTTCACAATCGACATAGGTTGTTTAGATGTATCTTTAAAATTCTGAATAAACCGGTGCTTCAACTCAGCCCATGATCCGAGTAGGACGAACTGGAGTAGGCGGACGAGCCGTATGCTGTGCTGCTAACTCGGCTTCTCGACGCGCCCGTCCATGATCCACCACATCATGCACATTAGCACCACCACCCGTCGGGTTATGCCCTCACGGCGAATTACGGTGACGTGCACTGCTTGACATGGCCGGTTCATCCTCAACATGCCTGTTGTAACTCCGACTCGGACGGGGGGTGGAATGAATCCTCTCGCGACTATGCAAATAAGCCTGCTGCTGGTTTAAAGTTGTTTGAAGGACCTCTCTGGCCCGTCGTGCCACAATCGCCACTAGTGACTCGCCGTTAGTTGGGAGGGATGGCAATCGTGAAGTGGCGGCCACAATGTTATCCAATGGGTTTGAGTAATGCCCCGGGGGCGTCGGGACGTATTGTGGCACAATGTTGTTCTGACGAGGCGGGTTCATCGCACACGGCTGAACCAGCGCTCCTGTTACCGGTGCCGCAGTCCGGTTCCCCACCGGCTGGTTACTGGTTCTGGAACCTGGCGTGTTGAAGAGATTTCTTGGCTCATAACCCGGCGGGAGGTGCGACCAGTATCTCCTCCTCATGACCTCATCTGAGGCACTCTGGTCCAGCCTAAGCCGGTAGGCCTGAGCTTACAACTCGGCCCATTCTGTAGCCATCCTGGCGTTTTCTGCTGCTAGGTCCACTTTAGCCTGAGTTATCTGATCCTTCACCTTTGCAATCTCCGCATTGTGCTGATCTCGGATTGCGGCGTCCACTTCTGCTGCCATCAATGTTGCCAAAGTGTCGAACAGATCAGACAAAACTTGAGCGGGAGGCGGCGCAGAGTCCCCTGCTCCTGCTGGCGTTTTTGTTGCTGAACCAGAGAGCATTGCCGCGGCGGTAGAAGAGTGTTGCGCTGGTTGTGTGCCAGCCATGAAGACCGCGACCCGGCTTGGCAGATTGAGGGGGTCCGGAATAATGTTGCCATCGGAACCCCCACTAATCCGGCTGTCCTGCAGCTGATACAGCGACTCGGTCTCTCCGGTTGAAGACTCGTCATCAGAACAGACAACGGTTTCCCCATCAGATGCCGGTCTATCCTCATATTCTGCTCCATGGATGACACCTACAAAAACATGCCTTGGTACAGGCTGAACCGGGGCATGGCTTGCACGCTGAGCCGTCTCGATGATGTCGGTGTAGGTGTCCAGCTCAGGGCCCGGTTCGCCGATCTTGCCGATGAAGACGTGAATTCCGCCAAAGGGGACACGGTACCCGTTGTCGGTGTCAAAACCGGCGGATCTCGGGTAGGGGGTCCCGAACTGTGCATCTAGGCCGGATGGTAATAGGAGGCAAGGAACACGATGTTTTACCCAGGTTCGGGCCCTCTTGATGGAGGTAAAACCCTACGTCCTGCTTGATTAATATTAATGATATGGGTAGTACAAGAGTAGATCTACCACGAGATCAAGGAGGCTAAACCCTAAAAGCTATCCTATGGTATGATTGTTGTATGTTGTCTATCGACTAGCCTGGTCCTAGTTTATATAATGCACCAGAGGCCTAGGTTAACAAGAGTCCTAGCCAAATATGCCGGTGGGGAGAAGTCCTTGCCTTGATCGCCAAGTCTTGTGGAATCTTCCTTGTATGCGGCAGCTGTCCGAACTGGCCCATGAGTATACGGCCACGGGGGTCCTCGGCCCAATCTATCAGATCGGGAGATGATGTGTTGAGTACCCCCTAGTCCAGGACACCGTTAGTAGCCCCCTGAACCGGTCTTCAAGTTAGGGACGCTCCTCGATTCTTCCGAACTGTTCTTCATCTTCGGTCATCGGTCTTGAAAACTGGTTCAACAAATCTTCTCATCTTCGATCTTGAGGATCGCCGAAATGCATTCGACGAGTTTATACGCCGGGTATCCGAGGAGCCCCTTTAAGTTTCCGGCCTTTATCAATGATTTATTATTTTTATGCCACACCTCGGGTTTGAAGTTGTTCCCGGGAGGCAGTGTCCTCTTGCGTCCGAGCTCTAACGCCGGACTATATTCGAGGTATCTTTTGCAACTCGACGCACGGGCTATGGATTAAACAAAGATTGGCTCAGGACGAGGTGATCGCCGTCGGCATACTACGTCTACATCTACCTTCAGGATTAGTTTTAGACCTGAATAATTGTTATTTGGTGCCAGCGTTGAGCATGAACATTATATCTGTATCTTGTTTGATGCGAGACTGTTATTGATTTAAATCAGAGAATAATGGTAGTTCTATTTATATGAGTAATATATTTTATGGTCACGCACCCTTGAAGAGTGGTCTGTTTTTATTGAATCTCGATTGTGGTGATATACATATTCATAATATTCATACCAAAAGATGCAAAGTTGATAATGATAGTGCAACATATTTGTGGCACTGCTGTTTAGGTCATATTGCTGTAAAGCGCATGAAGAAACTCCATGCGGATGGACTTTTGGAATCACTTGATTATGAATCATTTGATGCTTGCAAACCATGCCTCATGGGCAAGATGACTAAAACTCCATTCTTCGGAACAGTGGAGCGAGCCACTGACTTATTGAAAATAATACATACCGATATATGCGGTCCAATGAGTGTTGAGGTTCGCGGTGGGTACTGTTATTTTCTGATGTTTACAGATTATTTGAGCAGATATGGGTATATCTAGTTAATGAAACACAAGTCAGAAACATTTGAAAAGTTTAAAGAATTTCAGAGTGAAGTGGAAAATCATCGTAACAATAAAATAAAATTTGTATGATCTGATCATGGAGACGAATATTTGAGTTACGAGTTTGGCCTTCATTTAAAACAATGTGGATAGTTCACAACTCACGCCACCTGGAACACCACAGCGTAATGGTGTGTTCGAACGTCGTAACCGTACTTTATTGGATATGGTGCGACTATGATGTCTCTTACCGATTTACCGATTTACCGACTAGTGAGGAAGCTACTGATAATGATCATGAAACTTTAGATCAAGTTACTACCGAACCTCGTAGGTCAACCAGAGCATGATGACCCACAAGTATAAGGGATCAATTGTAGCTCTTTTCGATAAGTAAGAGTGTCGAACCCAATGAGGAGCAGAAGGAAATTACAAGTAGTTTTCAATAAGGTAATTTCTGCTAGTGCTAAAATTGTAAGTAGCGGAGTGGTTTAATAGCAAGATAATTTGTAACAAGAAAGTAACGAAAGTAGTAACAAAAGTGCAGCAAGCTATCCCAATCCTTTTGAGGCAAAGGACAGGCCAAAATGGTCTCTTATGTTAAGCAAAGCGTTCTTAAGGGTACATAGGAATTTCATCTAGTCACTTTGATCATGTTGGTTCGATTTGTGTTCGCTATTTTGATAATTTGATATGTGGGTGGACCGGTGCTTAGGTGATGTTCTTACTTGAAAAAACCTCCTACTCATGATTAACCCTCCCACAAGCATCCGCAAGTATGAGAAAAGTATTAAGAATAAATTCTAACCATAGCATTAAACTTTGGGATCGAATCGGTCCCTTATGGAATAGCACATAAACTGGGATTTAAGTTTCTGTCACTCTCACAACCCACCATTTAATTGCTACTCCACAATGCATTCCCTTAGGCCCAAATATAGTGAAGTGTCTTTTAGTCGACGTTCACATGACACCACTAAGGGAATCACAACATACATACTATCAAAATATCAAAAACATATCAAGTTCACATGATTACTTGCAACATGATTTCTCCCGTGACCTCAAGAACAAAAGTAACTACTCACAAATGATAAACATGCTAATGATCAGAGGAATATTAAATAGCATATTGGATCTGAACATATAATCTCCCACAAAATAAACCATATAGTAATTAACTACAAGATGTAATCAACACTACTAGTCACCCACAAGCACCAGTCTATAGTTCCGGTAACAAGATTGAACACAAGAGATGAACTAGGGTTTGAGATGAGATGGTGTTGTTGAAGATGTTGATGGAGATTGCCCTCCCATGGTGGGAGAGTTGTTGGTGATGATGAGGACAATGATTTCCCCCTTCGGGAGGGAAGTTCATATGGCGGAATCGCTCCGCCGGAGGGCAAAACTGCTCCTGCACAAGTTCCGCCTCGAGGCGGCGGCGCTTCGTCCAAAAAGTCCTCTCCTGATTTTTCTTTCTAGGTCAAATGACCTATATACTAGAAGATGGGTACCGGAGGTGGGTCGAGGAGGCCACAACCCCCAGGGCGCGCCAGGGGGGCCTGGCGTGCCCACGTGGGTTATGCCCACCTGGTGGCCCCCCTCTGGTAGTTATTTGCTCGAGTAATTCTTATATATTCCATGAAAAATCTCCATGAAGTTGCAGCTCATTTGGAGTTGTGCAGAATAGGTAGCGTGACGTAGCTTTTTCAGGTCGAGATTTCTAGCTGCCAGAATTCTCCCTCTTGGTGTGTACCTTCCAAATTATGAGAGAAAAGGCATTAGAATTACTCCAAAAAGCATTATTATGGATAAAAACATTATAAATAACAGTAAGAAAACATGATGCAAAATGTATGTATCAACTCCCCCAAGCTTAGACCTCGCTTGTCCTCAAGCGAAAACTGAAAACCGAAAAATATGTCCACATGCTTTGAGAGAGATGTGTGGATAAAAAAACATACGAACATAGAAGCATCATTTTGATTATTATAATAGCAACAAAATTAAACATAGGACTAGTATCATAGAACTTTTATCATATACTTCCGATGAATAAGTAATAGTTCATCACACAATCAAAGTATAAAGCAAAAACTCTATTAGAAACCAACAAACTATGTTCCTAGTCAACTTTGCAACTACAATTCATCATCTTTTCAGGAAGGGTCACGTATCGGAGCCTTTAGGCAAGTCCACATACTCAACTATCATATAATCTTCTATGATTTCTAACACTCACCTCGTACCCATGAGCAAAACGTTTCAACCGGACACAGAGAAATATAGGGGCTTATAGTTTCGCCTCCCGACATATTCACCTCAAGGGTGATATCAACAAAAATAACTCATGCTATCTATATTCAACTGGACATATGTGCCTAGATCTTTCCTCACCACATGATGCTTGCCAGAGGAGAAAAATAAGAGGAATAGAAGGAAAACTTTGACTCTTTGCATAAAACTAAATACATAAAAGTAAAAGATAGGCCCTTCGCAGAGGGAAGTAGAGGTTGCCATGCACTTATTTGTTTGTATGCTCAATCCCTTAGTGCAAAAGAACGTCACGTTGTATTTCCCCTTAAGATGACAACCTTTATTATACGGCCTATCGCTTTTATTCTTTATCATCCAAGTTCGTACAACGCTCAATTTTCTCTTACACTAAATGATCTCGCACTTTTAGAAGCAATTATTATTGCCCTTTTGCACCGATGACAACTTACTTGAGGGATCTTGCTCAATCCCTAGGTAGGTATGGTGGACACTTGAAAATAAGATTTGGGTTTAAGGGTTTTTGGATGCACAAGTAGTATCTCTACTTAGTGCGGAATTTTTGTCTAGCAAAGATAAGGGGCAAGCATCACATGTTAAAGGATCCATGGCAATATGACTTCTATGTGAATATAAACAAACATGAACCAGTAAGTTGTCTTCCTTGTCCAACATCAACAATTTTGGCATATAATATTTTGATGAGGGCTCACAATCACGAAAGATTTCTAGGATAGTATATTTATATGTGAATCTTCTCTCCCCTTATTAATTCTTTCATGAGTTGCATCATTGACTAGTGCTATGTTCGTCAACCTCTAATAAAATTTTCTACTTATACTTTTCCTTATGTGGTGCCATCACCTACCATAGGATTAGTATATAATCTTATTGATTATTTCCTTTCTCTTATTTCTTTCCTTTCTCTTTTTCTTTCTTTATTTCTTTTCTTTTATTTGCAACATGAGAGTAAAGAAATCAAAAACTCAAACTAAACTTTATTATATAACTTGCACATGATTACAAGGATGGATCACTAAGCAAACTCTCAAAGAAGAAAGGATCGAACTAAACTTTTATTCATCTAAAGCAAAATATCAAACTAAAATAAGTAAAAGTAATAATATAGTGGGACGATACGATACTGGGGCACCTCCCCCAAGCTTGGCGGAAGCCAAGGGGAGTGCCCATACCTGATACTCAGTTCTCCTTTGGTGGTGAAGATGATGATGGTGGTGAAGCAGAGATCTTGTCCTAGGATTTCCATGGCAGTGGTCCACCATCATAAGAGGAGGAGTGAGTCTCGCGGGTCCTGCAACTAGTAGACAAACTCATACCTTTGAACCTCGCCTCATATTCAAAGACTTGGTTTTGGAGGTCATAGATCTGGCTTTGGAGGAAGTTGATTTGCTCATTGAGGGTGAAGACGGTGTCCTTCATGGGCTTGCCATCCACCTTGAGATCACGAGAAAGGTCCGCGATGATGAGGTGAATAGCATTGAGCCCACGCTCCACCATCCCCTTGCACTGGAAGACATCCTGCTCCATGGCTTCAAGCCTGGCCTCCATGATTCCCATGCCCTTCAGACCTTGCTCATCCTGGATGTACAGCACCCTCTCATGCATCTGGATGGTTTGAGGGTGCTGCACCACCTCCCATAGATAAGGGTTGATGACGTTCTTGAAGAACTTGTCCTTGGAGGTGCTTGAACAGGCCATGGTAGATGGGATCTGACAGAAAGCAGCAAGGGAAAAGAGAACAGAGGATTTATTCGCGACATGGTGGTTAACAGGTTCGGGAAGTATATATAGATTTTTTATCTTGGATACCAAGCATACAGGAGCAAAATGAAGTACGGAAGGTGTCCCAAGTAGGCACAACCACCTGGGTGCGCCAGGCAAGCCTGGCGTGCCCTGGTGTATTGTGCCCACCAAGGGACTCTTCCTGGAAGTTTCTTTATTCCCAAGATTCTTAAATATTCCAAAACTGATAAAAAATATTTTTGCGGATTTTTCGGAGTCTGTTTACTTACTGTATCACGTACCTCCTTATTTTCATGATTCTGGAGTGCTCCGGAAGGACTCTTTTATGTGCTCTTCTGGTGTCAAAGTTTGGATAAATATTACTTTCAACATTAATGGGCATATCTGAGATATAATGCTTTATTCGTTTCCCATTAAAAACCTTCGGGTTAGTACCTTTGGAATTATTTATTTTGATGGCTGTAGACCGGTAAACCCCCTCGATGACATATGGGGCCTTCCCATTTTGAGAGGAGTTTTCCTGCCAAGAATCTAAAATGAGAGTTGTACAAAAGAACATATTCTCCAACTTTAAACTCACGCTTTTGAATTCTTTTCTCATGCCATCTTTTAACTTTCTCTTTAAATAATTTTGCATTTTCATAAGCTTGGGTTCTCCATTCATCTAAGGAGCTAATATCAAATAACCTTTTTTCACCAGCAAGTTTTAAATCATAGTTGAGCTCTTTGACCACTAGATTGAGGATGATAGGATGACGCAAGGTTAACATCATACTTGGCAAGCATTTTACAGAAAGCACCATGAATACAGTGTGAACCACCATCAGACATTAAATATCTAGGGACTCCAAGTCTTGGGAAAATAACATCCTTAAGCATTTTAATAGAGGTGTTGTGATCAACACTACTAGTTGGAATAGCTTCTACCCATTTAGTAACATAATCAACATCAACCAAAATATGTGTATACCCATTAGAGGAAGGAAAAGGCCCCATATAATCAAATCCCCAAACATCAAATGGTTCAACAACAAGTGAATAATTCATAGGAATTTCTTGACACTTACTGAGGGAGTCCTGGATTAGGGGGTCTCCGGACAGCCGGACTATATCCTTTGGCTGGACTGTTGGACTATGAAGATACAAGATTGAAGACTTCGTCTCATGTCCGGATGGGACTCTACTTGGCGTGGAAGGCAAGCTAGGCAGTACGGATATGGATATCTCCTCCTTTGTAACCGACCTTGTGTAACCCTAACCCTCTTCCGTGTCTATATAAACCGGAGGGTTTTAGTCCGTAGGACAACATACAATCATACCATAGGCTAGCTTCTAGGGTTTAGCCTCTCCAATCTCGTGGTAGATCAACTCTTGTAATACTCATATCATCAAGTATAAATCAAGCAGGACGTAGGGTTTTACCTCCATCAAGAGGGCCCGAACCTGGGTAAAACATCGTGTCCCATGCCTCCTGTTACCATCCGCCTTAGACGCACAGTTCGGGACCCCCTACCCGAGATCCGCCGGTTTTGACACCGACATTGGTGCTTTCATTGAGAGTTCCTCTGTGTCGTCTCCGTTAGGCTTGATGGCTCCTACGATCATCGATAGCGATGCAGTCCAGGGTGAGACTTTTCTCTCGGACAGATCTTTGTGTTTTGCGGCTTTGCACTGCGGGCCAACTCGCTTGGCCATCTGGAGCAGATCGAAAGTTACGGCCACCAGGTCAGGTTTGGAAGCTTAAACTTCATGGCCAATATCCGCGGAGACTTGATCTTCGACGGATTCGAGCCCCTGCCTTGTGTGTCACACGGTCACGATGAGTACGATTTAGCTCTACCATCGGACAGTGTTCAAGAGATCGCACTGGCAGCCGCTCTGACCCTCAATTCGGAGCCAGTTGGGCCGTCCATGGACGGGTGGATGGACCCCGCCACGGAGGCCTTATCCTCAGTGGTGATCGAGCCGAACATCGACCTTACCCTGCACGAGAGCCGTGTTGTCAAACTGCCGAATCCTTCTCCGGCCATGGACTCCGAACCGCCTGCGCCCGTTCCTAGCGAATCCGATTGGGCGCCGATCATGGAGTTTACCTCCGCGGATATTTTTTAGCACTCGCCCTTTGGTGACATACTGAACTCATTAAGGTCTCTCTCCTTGTCAGGAGGATCCTGGCCGAACTATGTCCGGCAGGATTGGGATGTGGATGACGAAGAAACTCGCTGCCCACCCACCACCCACTTAGTACAACTGTTGACGACTTAACCGACATGTTCGACTTCGACTCCAAAGACATCGACGGTATGGACGACGATGCAGGAGACGAAGAGGAACCACTGCCCACAAGGCACTAGACAGCCACCTCATCATACGATATATACATAGTGGACACACCCAAAGAAGGCAATGGCGACGAGACAGCGGAGGATGACCCCTCCAAGAAGCAACCCAAGCGCCGACATCAGCGGCGCCGCTCTAAGTCCCGCCAAAGCAAAAGTGGTGATACCGGCACAGGAGATAATAGCACTCCGGATAGTGTCGAAGATGGCAATAATCCCCTCCAACACGATTTAGGGCATGAGGATGGAGAGGCCAGCCCTCCTGAGAGAGTGGCAGATGAGGAGGATCATAATTACATGACTCCCTCCGAAGACGAGGCAAGCCTCGACAATGACGAATTCGTCGTGCCAGAGGATCCCGTCGAACAAGAGCGCTTCAAGCGCCGGCTTATAGCCATGGCAAATAGCCTTAAGAAGAAACAGCACCAGCTTCAAGCTGATCAAGATCTGCTAGCTGACAGATAGACTGAAGTCCTGGCGGCCGAGGAATATAAACTTGAACGCCCCTCCAAGAGTTACCCAAAATGCAGGTTGCTACCCCGACTGGAGGAAGAAGCGTATGACGCGGCTGACCGGCCACCTCGTGGTTGCGATAGAGAGGCATTCCAGCCAAAAGCTCAGCCTGCACCCCGACGCCATTCGAATAAAAAGGCATGGGGAAATACGCCAGACCTGCGAGACGTATTGGAGGACAAAGCAAAACATGCAAGATCGATCTACGGATCACGAGGGCGCGCCACTACGTGAAACGATAATCGTCATGGTGGATACAGTAAAAGTAAATCCGGCCGGGCCGAGCACAGCGGGCAAGACTCATTGGAGCTGCATCGCGATATAGCCCAGTACAGAGGCACCGCACACCCCTTATGCTTCACAGACGAAGTAATGGATCATCAAATCCCAGAGGGTTTCAAACCCGTAAATATAGAATCATACGATGGCACAACAAATCCTGCGGTATGGATCAAGGATTTCCTCCTGCATATCCACATGGCACGCGGTGATGATCTACACGCCATTAAATACCTCCCACTCAAACTCAAAGGACCAGCTCGGCAATGGCTCAATAGCTTGCCAGCAGAGTCCATTGGCTGTTGGGAAGATCTGGAAGCCGCATTCCTCAACAATTTTCAGGGCACTTATGGGTGACGACCAGATGCCGATGACTTGAGTCACATAATTAAGCAGCCAGAGGAATTGGCCAGGCAATTCTGGACACAGTTCCTAACAAAGAAAAATCAAATCATCGATTGTCCGGATGCAGAGGCCCTAGCAGCTTTCAAGCACAACATCCACGACGAGTGGCTAGCCCGGCACCTTGGTCAGGAAAAGCCGAAATCTATGGCAGCCCTCACAACACTCATGACCCGCTTTTGTGCGGGAGAAGAGAGCTGGCTGGCTCGCAGTAATAACATATCAAAGAACCATGGTACTTCAGATACCAAGGACGGCAATAGCAGGTCACGTCGCAACAAACATAAGCGCTGCATTAACAGCGACAATACCGAGGATACGGCAGTCAATGCCGGATTCAAAGGCTCTAAACCCGGTCAGCGGAAAAAGCCATTCAAAAGAAGCACTCTGGGCCCGTCCAGTTTGGACCGTATACTCGATCGCTCGTGTCAAATACACGGCACCCCCAACAAGCCAACCAACCACACCAACAGGGATTGTTGGGTGTTCAAGCAGGCCGGCAAGTTAATTGCCGAAAACAAAGATAAGGGGCCACATAGCGATGACGAGGAGGAGCCCCGGTAGCCGAATACCGGAGGACAGAAGAGGTTCCCCCCACAAGTGCGGACGGTGAACATGATATACACAACCCACATCCCCAAGAGGGAACGGAAGTGTGCGCTCAGGGACGTATATGCGTTGGAGCCAGTCGCCCCAAAGTTCAACCCATGGTCCTCCTGTCTGATCACCTTCGATCGCAGGGACCACCCCACTAGTATCCTTCATGGCGGATTCGCCGCACTGGTTCTAGACCCAATCATTGACGGATTTCACATCACTCGAGTCCTTACGGATGGCGGCAGCAGCCTAAACCTGCTTTATCAGGACACAGTGCGCAAAATGGGTATAGACCCCTCAAGGATCAAACCCACAAAAACGACCTTTAAAGGCGTCATACCAGGTGTAGAGGCCCACTGCATAGGCTCAGTCACACTAGAAGTGGTCTTCGGATCCCCGGATAACTTTCGAAGCAAAGAGTTAATCTTTGATATAGTCTCGTTCCGCAGTGGCTATCATGCACTGCTTGGGCGAACTGCAATTGCAAGATTCAATGCAGTACCACATTATGCATACCTCAAGCTCAAGATGCTAGGACCTCGGGGGGTCATTACAGTTAATGGAAACACAGAGCGCTCTCTCCGAACGGAGGAGCACACTGCGGCCCTCACAGCGGAAGCGCAAAGTAGCCTCTTAAGGCAATCCACTAGTTCGGCGTTTAAGGGCCCGGACACCTTCAAGCGCGCCCGGAGTAAATGGCAACAGGACCGCCTGGCACGTTCCAAGCTCGCATAGCAATGCGGCCCCCACCCCGGTCCCAGCCAAATGAAGAAACCCGTGCCATGCGTACATAATTATGCATTAAAAATACCATGGGCACAGGCGGGGAAGGGGGCACGACTACGGCACGCCCCAAGATGCGGCTTAAACCGCACTAGGGGCTTCGCGCTTTGTTATTTTTCTCTCTTTCAGGACATTAATCTCTGGAAACCTTGTCCCGCAGCATGATTACCAAACACATGATGTAGCAACCAAGGAGGCAGAAAGCTACATCACACCACGGAACTCCCAGGTGGATTACGATAACGAGTGAAATACTTGCTTTAATATTATTCCTCAGCTTGCCCTTGGAGGGGACATAGTCCTACTTTTTGCTTATCGCACTACCTGTATCATTCTACTTTAATGCATGTTTTTAAATAAACAATGCATTGCATTAAGGCTTTATTGCATTCCTCTTATATATATATATATGTTCATTCACAACATCAAGCACCCGTACACTCTGGTACGGCCAATACGCTAGGGGCTTAAGCATACCCCATAATACGGCGTGAGAAGTCCGAACACTTTTGACACTACAGCACCCCGAACTTATAGCATTATATGCATCAGCTCCGAATCATGTCTTGGGTCAATAGTTGGGTTTGCCCGGCTCCCATGTTTTGGTACCTTACGTTCCGCTATATCGGTTAAGGTAGCACTGGGAGAACTACTGCGATTGTGCCCCGGTTCTGCTGGGCTAAGCACCTTAGTAGAGAAAGCTAAAACTAACTGTCATGATAAGGCGAGAGACTCGTCGCCGTACCAAAGGTTTTCGAGTCCTTAAAGACTTATGCAGCTTAGAGCGAGGAGACGGCCATGTCCGGCTTAAGGCGTGTATCGCGCTCAGAGTTCGGTCTTCCGAATACTAGGGGCTTCGCCGAAATTTAAAATTATAGAATTCTATGGCTAAGTGAGAGTGATAACGCATTATAGTCCGATTTCCTTGTTTGTTGTGCTGAGCACCTCCCTCGAAGGACCCAACAATGGGAACAAGAGTGCTCAGGTTTATCCCGAACACCCCAGCACTCGTGGTGTGGGGGCAGAAGCCGACGACTAGCCATCTCTCAGATTTGATAAACAGCTGAACAGAAGGTAATATTTTAAATTCAAACAAGCATTGCATAGTGCATATGAACAAGTTTTCATAAATACAGGATTACACGAGCGGATTTACTCTAATATTATATCTTTCGTACACTCATCCGCTACGAGACGAGCACCCTTCAGGACACCCTCATAGTACATCTCGGGATGGGATGCTCCTTGCCCTCCGACGGCCCTTCCTTAATCAGCTTCACGGCGTCCAGCTTGGCCCGGCGTGCACCTTCGATGCAGACAGGCCGCTTGATGACTTCCAGCTGTGGGCAGGCATCCACAAGCCGCCTCACCAGGCCGAAGTAGCTGTTGGGAAGGGCGTCACCGGGCCACATCCGGAATATAAAGCCCTTCATGGCCTGTTCGGCCGCCTTGTGCAGCTCAACCAGTTGCTTCAGCTGGTCGCTCAGAGGCATCGGGTGTTCAGTCCCAGTATACTGAGACCAGAACAGCTTCTCCATTGAGCTTCCCTCCTTGGCCTGGTAAAACAGTGCGGTATCTGACACGCTGCGGGGCAAATCTGCGAATGCTCCTGGAGAGCTCCGAATTCGGGTAAGTAACAGGTAATTTACTTTCACATGCTTGCCTTGCATATAGAATGCCTTACCCGCTGCTATCTCCTTCATCGCATAAATCTCCTGGAGGGCCTTTTGGGCTTCGGCCTTGGCATTCTTTGCGCTCTCAAGGGCCGCGGAAAGCTCGGACTCTCGCGTCTTCAAGTCAAGCTCCAATGCCTCGTGCTTCGTCACGAGAGCGTGGAGCTCTTGCTGCACCTCCCCCACCCCTACCTCATGCCTTTGCCGCTCGGTGCTCTCCTTGGCCGCATTGCTTTCAGCCTCGGATAGCGCTTGCTTCAGGGTTGCCACCTTGGTCGTGGCCCCTGGCAATTTTACGATGATCCTATCATTTTGCAATCGCATTCTCTTTATACATATCCATAGACTAGGTATTACTTACCTTTGTTCTCCTCGAGCTGCCTCTTGGCAAGGCCGAGCTCGTCCTTGGACCCTTTAAGGTCCTGCTTCAGTGCGGCGACCTCCGCAGTTAGTGCGGCAGAGGCCAGCAGCGAAGCCTGCATACGCATATTGACATACTTATATTAGACTCCTCCGATATTGTTTGATCCTCCGTTCGGCTTTTCTTTGTGAACACTGAACAGAGCATCAGGGGCTACTGTATATGCGATAATATTTTTCCCCGCATTTCAAGAATTTACCTCAAAGCCTGTTAGAAGGCTAGCACAGGCTTCAGTCAGTCCGCTCTTGGAAGACTGAACCTTCTGGATCACCGCACTCATAATAGTGCGGTGCTCTTCGTCGATGGAAGTGCTGCGAAGCGCTCCCAGCAGATTGTCCGGTGCCTCTGGATGGACAAAGGTCACCGGCACAGGTGTCTTGCCCCTTTTGGAAGGAGGCCGCCTGCTCGAGTCTGGAACCACTGGGGGTTCCGGCGCGGTGTTCAGCTGAGGGCCGAACTCGGAGCCCTCAGGAGCCTTGCTCCCTCTGCTCCCGGAGTCCGGAAGGTCGCCTTGAGGCGCCTCCGGGACTGTCTCCCCTCGACCCGGTGCCTCTTGAGAAAATACCTCGGCGTTGTCCGTAGGGCAAGGGGAGGTGGCGGTCGGAATTGGATCGCTATCCATATCCGACGAGCCCAGGGAGCTGTCCGACGAAACGTCGATACGGGCTCGTGGCGGTCTGCATAGTCATAATTCGGCGTTAGGAGAGGCAGTGCAACAAAGGTATGTTATGAGTTACTCTAGCATCCGAATACTTACGACTTCGCCAGGGGCTTGTCCCTGAGCAGCCCCTCGTCTTCGCCTTCGGCGGCGGTGGTGGAGTAGTCCGGAAGGAGGGTCCTTCCCTTCTTGGACCCTTTGGCCCCCCGGTTAGGGCGGCCTTCCTTTTCTTGTCTCCCCCGACTGGAGGGGGAGCATCTTCATCTTCCTCCTCGTCTTCGGGGGAGGAGTGCATCGCAGAGTTATCGGACGATGAGTCCGATAACACGTGGCGTCGGGAACTCTTTCGGGTTCCCTTGGCCTTCTTGGTCTTCTCCGGCACCTTGTAAGGAGCCAGAGTCAGCATCTCCGTCAGGAGAGCGTCCACAGTGTCTTCGGGCAGAGGGGTGGGACAGTTAATCTGCCCCGACGTCTCCACCCAGTCCTGTGAAAGGCATGGAGATCAGACCCCGCACATGGTTAAGCTAGGGGAAATAAATATCCTACCAGATGTATAGAACTCACCGAATGCGCTTGGCACTTCGCGCTTAGCCCGCGGTCCACGGTGAGGGAGGGAGGGACCTCGGCTCCCTTGAACAGCACCTTCCAGACGTCCTTGTGCGTCATGTCGCAGAGCTCGCTCAGAGTCTGGTGCTGGGCCGGGTCGAGCTCCCACAAGTTGAAGTCCCGTTGTTGGCACGGGAGGATCCGGCGGATGAGCATGACCTGGACTATGTTGACAAGCTTGAGCTTCTTGCCAGCCATATTGCGAATACATTTCTGGAGTCCGTCAAGCTCTACCGACGAACCCCAGGACTGGCCCTTCTCTTTCCAGGAGGTGAGCCATGTGGGGATTCCGGATCGGAACTTGGGGGAAGCCACCCATTTGGCGTCACGCGGCTCGGTGATGTAGAACCACGTTGATTGCCACCCCTTTATTGCCTTCGAGCCATATAACATTAGGCATCTTGCCCACCATGGCTCCGCCGCATTCTGCTTGTTGGCCTCCCACCACCTTCGGCTTGATATTGAAGGTCTTTAACCACAGGCCGAAGTGGGGACGGATGCGGAGGAAAGCCTCACACACAGTGATGAACGCTGAAATGTTGAGGATGAAGTTCGGAGCCAGATCATGGAAGTGCAGCCTGTAGTAGAACATGAGACCATGGACGAATGGATGGAGGGGAAACCCCAGTCCGCGGAGGAAGTGGTGGAGGAAGACTACCCTCTCGTCAGGTTCAGGGGTAGGAATGATCTGCCCCGCGGCGGGCAGCCGATGCGCGACGTTAGCGGCTAAGTATCCGGCTCCGTGCAGCTTCTTGATGTGTCCCTCCGTAACGGAGGAAGCCATCCATTTGCCTCCCGCTCCGGACATGATTGGAGAAGGTTGAGGGGAAGGATGTGGACTTGGGCGTTGGAGCTCGAGTGCGCAAGAATGGATGAGCAAGGAGGAAGAGGGCGAGGGTAGAAAAGGTGAGACCTTGTCCCTTTATAAGGGCGGACTAAACTATGCACCTCCACTAGCCTGGTAAAACTCGCTTATCCACCAAGCGCCGTAATTGATGGCGCAGTTGGGTTACCCACGTCCGTATTGATGATAATCCCATAATAAGGGGAACACGGTCTCTGCTTTGACAAGACGTGTTAAGAAACTGTCTCGCGTTATGTGCGGGGCTAGTTAAATAAAAACGGTTCGAATAATCGCCGAGCCATGGCATGATGTCATGTTGCCTAAACGTGTCAGCAGATTAGATTTTTGGAAATATTATTCTCTCTATGGTGGTATGTGGAACTTATTTTGCAGGGTCAGACACTATCCTTTATTTGAACTCTTCTGTGGTATAGCCGGAGGAGGAACCCGCCTTGCAATGCCGAAGACAACACTGCGCGCCAGACTTGTCGTCATTGAAGCCTAGTTCAGGGGCTACTGAGGGAGTCCTGGATTAGGGGGTCTCCAGATAGCCGGACTATATCCTTTGGCCGGACTGTTGGACTATGAAGATACAAGATTGAAGACTTTGTCTCGTGTCCGGATGGGACTCTACTTGGCGTGGAAGGCAAGCTAGGCAGTATAGATATGGATATCTCCTCCTTTGTAACCGACCTTGTGTAACCCTAACCCTTTGCGGTGTCTATATAAACCGGAGGGTTTTAGTCCGTAGGACAACATACAATCATACCATAGGCTAGCTTCTAGGGTTTAGCCTCTCCGATCTCGTGGTAGATCAACTCTTGTAATACTCATATCATCAAGAATAAATCAAGCAGGACGTACAGTTTTACCTCCATCAAGAGGGCCCGAACCTGGGTAAAACATTGTGTCCTCTGCCTCATGTTACCATCCACCTTAGACGCACAGTTCGGGATGCCCTACCCGAGATCCGCCGGTTTTGACACCGACACTTACCGATATTACCTATTCTTTGACATTCATCACAACATAAGACGAACTTACGGGCATCCTTGAAGAGAGTAGGCCAATAAAATCCCGACTGCAATACCTTGTGAGCAGTTCTATCTCCAGCATGATGCCCTCCATAAGCTTCAGAGTGACATTTCTATAGGATTTGTCCCTGTTCATGCTCAGGTACACAATGTCTAATAATACCATCTACTCCTTCTTTATAAAGATGTGGGTCATCCTAAAAGTAATGTCTTAAATCATAGAAGAATTTTTTTTCTTTTGTTGGTATCTAAAGCTAGGTGGTAAATATTTAGCAACAATGTAGTTAGCATAATCAGCATACCAAGGAGTACTATGAGAAACATTTATTGTAGCTAACTGCTCATTAGGAAAACTATCATCAATAGGTAGTGGGTCATCAAGCACATTTTCAAGCCTAGACAAGTTATCAGCTATTGGGTTCTCAACTCCTTTTCTATCAATGATATGCAAATCAAATTCTTGCAACAAGAGAACCCATCAAATAAGTCTAGGTTTAGCATATTTCTTTTCCATAAGATATTTAATAGCAGCATGGTCTGTGTGAACAGTTACTTTTGAATAAACAATATAAGGTCTAAATTTATCACAAGCAAACACCACTCTAAGAATTATTTCTCAGTAGTAGCATAATTTCTTTGAGCACTATCTAGAGTTTTACTAGCATAATGAATAACATTCAATTTCTTATCAACTCTTTGTCCTAGAACAGCACCAACAGCATAATCACTAGCATCATACATAATTTCAAAAGGCAATTTCCAATCAGGTGGTTGAAGAATAGGTGCAAAAATTAAGGCTTTCTTGAGTGTTTCAAAGGCTTCTAAACAATTATCATCCAAAACAAAAGGAATATCCTTTTGCAAGAGAATAATAAGTGGCCTAGAAATTTTAGAAAAGTCTTTGATAAATCTCCTATAGAAACTAGCATGACCTAGGAAACTATGAATACCTTTTATATCTTTAGGACATGGCATTTTCTCAATTGCATCAACCTTAGCTTGGTCCACTTCAATACCTCTTTCAGAAATTTTATGACCCAAGACAATGCATTCATTAACCATAAAGTGACACTTCTCCCAATTCAAGACAAGATTTGTTTGTCCACATCTCTGCAAAACTCGCTCAAGATTGCTTAAACAATCATCAAAAGACTTCCCATAAACAGAAAAGTCATCCATGAAAACCTCAACAATCTTTTCACAAAATTCGGAGAATATAGCAGTCATACATCTTTGATGGGTAGCAGGTGTATTACATAAACCAAAAGGCATACGTCTATAAGCATAGGTTCCAAAGGGACAAGTAAAAGTGGTCTTTTCTTGATCAGGTTGAGAAACAGGTATTTGTGAGAAGCCAAAATATCCATCAATGAAGCAAAAGTGTGTGTTCTTAGATAATGTTTCAAGCATTTGATCCATAAAAGGCAAAGGGTAATGATCTTTTCTAGTTGCTTTATTTAATTTTCTAAAATCAATTACCATTCTATAGCCTGCAACAATTCTTTGTGGAATAAGTTCATTCTTATCATTAGGGACAACAATAAAACCTCCTTTCTTAGGAACACAATGAACAGGACTTGCCCATCTACTATCAGCTATAGGATAGATTATACCTGCTTCCAGAAGTTTTAAGATTTCCGTTCTTACCACTTCCTTCACTTTTGGGTTTAACCGATGTTGGTGATCAATAACGGGTTGAGCATCAGGTTCCATATTAATTTTGTGCGGACATAGAGTGGGACTAATGCCCTTTAAATCATCAAGAGTATATCCAATACCGGCCGGTGCTTCCTTAGAACTTTTAATAATCTTTCATCTTCATGTTTTGGAAGGTTAGCACTAATAATAACAGGATATATATATATATATATATATATATATATATATATATATATATATATATATATATATATAGAAAGTCTATTTAAGACCCAGGGTGAAGAATTACTTATTCTTCACCCTGGCCGCTCGTCGTCCTACCAGTCCATGGTTTTACGTTTGGGAAAAAGGCCAGCCGGTTCCAGGTTGTAAAATTGCAATGGGATGCAAGTTATTTTACGTTTATGCATTGACTCGAATATACCCCCTTGCCCATCCTTTTTCTAAAAAAAGAGAGTTGCGCCTCCGAACGGTTTGTGAGTATCGGCGGCGACCAGCACGCAAGAGACGGCAGTGTGGTGCTCGGCGATTTGGATCTGAGTGAAGCCACATCCGTTGGCTGGCTGCCGGGGCGGCGTGCTACTCGGCGGCGTGGTCTCAATGTTGTGGTGGTCGCTAGGTAGTTGGCGCGGCGTGGTGTGCGGCGTCTGCCTAGGTCTTGGGATGCGTCATGCGGGGTCGTCGCGGTGGAGCTGTGGCGAGTGATTGTAGCGGCGCTCAAGTGCATGTCCGTGCTTGTGCTGCTACGTGAAGGCATTGCCTGCCATTTGGATTGAATTTTGGTTGGGTGTGAGTGCACGGGTTGAGGTGAGCAACCCCAGATCTAACTCTATCGGTTCCAAATTTCCAATCTACTCCCACCTATGTTTCACTTTGCTATGCTCTTCCTAAATTGCTTTCTCTTCCCAAATCACTAGTTTGGCCTCAGGATTATTCTCTGGTTCGCTAAAAAAGGAGGCAGAACAATCTGCCAGAATAAGTTTATGTAAAGCTCCTGAGTGCTTTGATGAACTCTCCTCCGCTTTGTTTATCTGTAATTGTAGTTCAGCAGTGTTTTTTCTCAATCATTATAACTTGTTATTTTGATAAGTGACTCTGTTCTGGAGGTTGGACATAACTTCACATAATTCTAATTCTTTCTAGTCAATTGAAAGAAATGGCCATTCAATGTTCCTCTTGAGATCATTGCAATATCTAGGAGTTCTGATGTGATGTTTCCTTTTCTTTCTTAGGTTCCTGTAACTACTTTTCTGTTTGATCGTTGTTACTTGGTGCGTGTGTTGGGTGTCTTCCTAGGTTATTAGATGTGTTTTGCTACATGGGGATTTTTGCAGCTTTGGTTGCACTTTGTATGTTATATTCAGGAGTTCCTTTCAGAACCGGTACCCAATGAACTATCTTTGCTTCTTATGACACAAGGCTTGAGCCTCTTTTGTCGAAAGATGTTATCTAGACTTTACTGTATAAGCTTACCTGTGTTATCATTCTTGCATTTAAGACTCTGTAACTCCATTAAGACTCTCCATTTTCTTAGGAACACGATGTCGGTGCGATGCTTCCAAATGCACCAGCAAAAGAGCAGGAAGAACATCGACCGCTAGTGAGCGACATCTCGCAGATTGTGGACAGAGGCTACTGAAGGTGGTTGGAACCACAGCGTGGCCCGGAAATCAACAAATAATGGGTAGACAAAGAAGAGGTGACTCGCCAATAACAGTGTGGCGGACTGGGCAGGCAACTAGAGGTTTAGAGCAATGAAAAAGGTGATTTTGTTCCTGAATCGTGCTTGACATTATTTAGCAATCAAGCACTTACAGCCCGGTTTGAGATGTGCTTCTTGTTGGTTCATGTAGACATGCCAACAAAGGCCTGATAAAGAAAAATAGAAAAAAATACAGTAGATTGGTTTTGATTCTTCTCTTGTGTAGACCAAAATTAGCGAGCAAAAGAAATTGCATTTTGGTTCCAAATTCTTTCCGTGAGTTTATCCCAGGAATAATGTATTGTTCCTATTTGAGTTGCTACATGTAACTTCCGGAGGCAAATCTTCCACCCAATGTTTCTGTTCAACAGCTCTCAAAGGCATATAGAGTCAACCAGTCAGACTTTGACCAGATGTCGAACATCTTCAGAACCTTGATTGCTGATCATAGATACCTAAACTCTATTCTGGCAAGTTGTACATGTAATAATTAGTTCTAGGAGGGTATGCAGATTGAATTTGCTACATTGCAATCTGGACTACAAGCTGCAATGTTTTGATAACCATGGTCTGGATGTAGATAATTTTGAGAAAGCATACTTCTTTCCATGTGCATTTAGGATTTATGGGATTAAACTCTCTATCATCAGTTCTTCTAGTATTTGATTGAACCCTCTATGATAATTCCAATTTCAGTAATTTATCAAATCAATCTCATGGGAGAAGATTTGTCCTTGGTTCAGTCAAATCTCTTATATTTTCTTTAAATCTACGTGCCTTGTAGTTATAAGTACTCTACTATCTTTTCAGTAACATTCTGACCTATATATGAGAATTATGTAGCACCTTTATTACGACAGTAATGATTCACTAAGCTTCTATCTTACCACATGGTCCAATTTATTTCAAGTTGTTGCCACCTTCCCTGGATACATCACACCCTATATAGTGTGCTCCTAGCATGCTTTGTGTTTTTAGATCAAAACTGTTCGTCTGCAACAAATTCAAGTGTTGGTCTGGAAATAAAATTATTTAGAAGTAGGCGAACTATCTGCTCATTTTCTACCATCTAAACTAGTATAGATAGTGGTACATGCTAGCGAACAAATAGTTTATACCCTATTTCAGTGTGGGGCACTATTCTGCTATTCTGTGGAAGCACCTGCTATTATTTTCTTTCAAAGCATTCATAATTTGGGTTTTTGCAAGGGCTGTGAAAAGAAACATATTTTTGATAAATGTTGCGTGATGCATCGTTCTGCGCACCTAATCGCCTACTTAGAAAAAGAAATAAAAGTAGCTACATTCGCGTGTACTTTGGAGTGTGTATAGATGGCAGAATAGTTGTACCCTTGCTTTGTACTAATAGTTTTATTTACACTGTAGGTAGTTCACTATATAAGTTTCCTGATAACTGTAGGCTGATGTTAATATTTTTTTTGGAAAGAATGAAATATTAGGATCTTTGACATTGCAGAATTATGCTAACACGGTGTTTGAGGGTATCATTGATGAGTTTCAATCTTGGAGAGGTGCAGGCTGCTTGTCTTCTTTCTGAATCATGTTCCTCCTATTTTCTCCCTGTTGGGAGTGTATAGAGTTCTCCCTGGTGGGCTGTGTAATCAGCGGGTTATCTTAGTCCATGTATAGATTCCAGTTTTGTTTCCTTGAGAGTTGACCCTGTAAATTCTAGCTCTGTTTTCCAAGAGCTGATACCTAGAGTTTTCCTTGTTTAAATAAAGTTCATCCACAGGCCCTTCAAGATAACACTACTCCCCAGATTAAAATGTGATGGTGTGTTTATATGATAAAAATTAGTCTTTCTTAGGAATGTAAGTTTTGGGGACATTCTTATCGTCGGAAAGTCACCCTTCAAATAAAAGTATGATCTATAATCAAGGAAGCATTTCCAGAAATGGTACTTCCAAAATAATTCCAACTGATTTCCACTACATCAAATCCATGGTGCCTCATGGATTTATCTTGATAAAAATGTAGAGCGAAAAGGAGAGAAAAATTGTATGCATCAGTATCTTGTTGCTTCTCTCGAAGCAGAAAAGATCTTTTCAAAGAAACTGAGTGTCATGTGATGCAGCTAGTGCACATAGAGTTAGTTTGATGTGTGAGGTAAATTTACTTTGTGAGCCTATTGTTTCTTACGGTAGTGGTTCTGGTACACGGGCTTAGGAATCTCCATAACTTTTAGCATGCGCGAGGTAAATTTATTTCATAAGCTTTGTTTCTTACGGCAACACAATAATAGTTTCGCACAGCATGCATGCTGTAAGATTACCTCGCTCCGTTTCCTCATATAGTAATCTTACCGTAGGTGTTCTGGGCGTGGAGGTGGGCTGGGGGTGAGGAATAAGAATTCCTCACCCTGGGTGACGAATAGCGCGACCCTATATATATATCTTCTTTTCATCAAGATAAGCATATTTCAAAGTGTCTAGCAATTGTTTTAATTCAAACACAGGATCCCCTTTAGGTGGAGGAGGACCTCCTAGAGTTTCAATAGGAAAATTGTGTTTAAGTAGAGGACGTTGTTCAAAGAAAATTTTATCTATTTCATTTCTATCATGCATATGTAAATCATTTTCATGGTCTAGCAAATATTGTTCTAAAGGATCAGTAGGTGGAACAACAATAGAAGCAAGACCAATTAATTCATCCTTACTAGGTTATTCTTTTTCATGGAGATTTCTACTAAACTTGGGAAAATTAAACTCATGAGACTCATCACCAAAACTAACACCACTAGTTTGTTTCTTACATTCTATCTTAGCATTAACTGTATTCAAGAAAGGTCTACCAAAGATAATGGGACAAAAGTCATCTTGTGGGGAACCAAGAACAAGAAAATCAGTAGGGTATTTTATTTTCCCACACAAGACTTCAGCATCTCTAAAAATCCCAATTGGTGATATGGTTTCTCTATTAGCAAGTTTAATAGTAACATCTATGCCTTCTATTTCTGCAGGTGCTATGTCTTTCATAATTTCTTGATAAAGAGTGTAAGGAATAGCACACACACTAGCACCCATGTCACATAAACCATGCTAATAGTGATCTCCTATTTTAACTGAGACAATTGTCATGCCAATAATAGGTCTATGTTTATCATTTTTATTAGATTTGGCAATTCTGGCAGCTTCTTCACACAAGTAAATAACATGCCCATCTATATCTTCTTCTAAGAGATCTTTAACCATAGCAATGCTAGGTTCTACTTTAATTTGTTCATTAGGTTTAGGTGTTCTAATGTTGCTTTTGTTAACCACAGTTGAAACTTTAGCATGTTCCTTTATCCTAATAGGGAAATGTGGTTTATCAATATAAGCAAAAGGAACAACTGGATTAACATTATAAAGTATAGTTTCTTCTTTAACTAGTACCGGTTCTTTAATTTCTTCTTTAATAGGTGGGTGATATTTAAACCACTTCTCTTTAGGGACTTCAACATGAGTAGCAAATGATTCACAAAAGGAGGCTACTATTGACGGTGTCCTGAACTAGGAGGTACTCACCAGGTCATCTCTCGGCTAGTGGGTCGGCCCGAGGACCCCCATGATGATTCACTAATGGGCCACTTCGGGCATCCCATGCTGAATACAAGGAGGATTCCACAAGACTTGGTGCACAAAACAAGGACTCCTCTAAACCCTAGGCCTATGGTGCATATATAAACCGAGGCCAGGCTAGTCAATAGATGATCTAATATAAATTTAGAACAATCTCGTGGTAGATACATGTACTCTGTACTACACCCCATATGAATACAATCAAAAGCAGGACGTATGGTTTTACCTCGATCAAGAGGGCCCGAACATGGGTAAAATCCCGTGTCCATGTTACATCGCTCCAAGACACTTAGCTTAGGACCCTAGTACAAGATATGCCCGATATAGAACCGACAGTGGTGCTTTCATTGAGAGCCTGCTGGCAGTCACCACGGTGCGAGGGGAATTCGGATCGTCTCCGGCGCGATCTACGCATCGGAGCTGAGCTTCAGGGTCGATGACGGCATCTTTGTCGCCGGCTCGATTGGTCACCTCGGCTAGACCGAGGACTGCGCTCCACGTCAGACGGATACTTTCATCATCATTGGGTCAAATCTCAACCGAGACCATGGAAAATCGTCCATGGAGCCTGGGGGCTCATCGTCAACATTGCCCTCGTGCGATCGCACAATTTTTCTGTACAACAGACTTGTTTTTGCTGCCACCGTCTTCTCGGAAGTCGATTTCACGAACCCTTTGGTGGACTTGTGCGGAATTGAGTACACAATAACCTAGTAAAATTTTGTCGCCTTCCGATGGAGGAATCTCCGGCGATGTCTGATATACCGGAGGCCTACTGAGTCTGGACGAGAATCTGTGTGAGTTTAGGGCGTGGTCTCCAGATCCTAGATCGGAGGTTATTTGGAAGATCCAACCAATCATATTCTCTGGAATTTCCATATCTACCAGCTCTCAACATTTCAGCTCGATCCGACCATTCAAACTCCGGGAACCTTCCGGTTAGTGCATCACTTTTCGAATACGAATACGTAGATATGATCACGTGATCCATATCAACTAAACCATATCCGATCATGACGTGAGATGGAGTAGTTTCAATGGTGAACATCACTATGTTGATCATATCTACTATATGATTCACGCTCGACCCTTCGGTCTCCGTGTTCCGAGGCCATATCTGTTATATGCTAGGCTCATCGAGTTTAACCTGAGTATTCCGCGTGTGCAACTGTTTTGCACCCGTTGTATTTGAACGTAGAGCCTATCACACCCGATCATCACGTGGTGTCTCAGCACGAAGAAATTTTGCAACGGTGCATACTCAGGGAGAACACTTGTACCTTGATAATTAGTGAGAGATCATCTTATAAAGCTACCGTCGAACTAAGCAAAATAAGATGTATAAAAGATAAACATCACATGTAATCAAAATATGTGACATGATATGGCCATCATCATCTTGTGCCTTTGATCTCCATCTCCAAAGCGTCGTCATGATCTCCATCGTCACCGGCAGACACCATGATCTCCATCATCTTGATCCATATCAATGTGTCGTCACATGATTGTCTCGCCAACAATTGCTCTTGCAACTATTTCTATCGCATAGCAATAAAGTAAAGCAATTATTTGGTGCTTGCATCTTATGCAATAGAGAGATAACCATAAGGCTTTTGCCAGTTGCCGATAACTTCAACAAAACATGATCATCTTATACAACAACTTATATCTTATCACATCTTGACCATATCACATCACAACATGCCCTGCAAAAACAAGTTAGATGTCCTCTACTTTGTTGTTGCAAGTTTTACATGGCTGCTACGGGCTGAGCAAGAACCATTCTTACCTACTCATCAAAACCACAACGATAGTTTGTCAAGTTGGTGCTATTTTAACCTTCGCGAGGACCAGGCATAGCCACACTCGGTTCAACTAAAGTTGGAGAAACTGACACCCGCCAGCCACCTGTGTGCAAAGAACGTCGGTAGAACCAGTCTTGCGTAAGCATACGCGTAATGTCGGTCCGGGCAGCTTCATCCAACAATACCGCCGACCAAAGTATGACATGCTGGTAAGCAGTATGACTTATATCGCCCACAAGTCACTTGTGTTCTACTCGTGCATATGACATCTACGCATAAAACCTGTCTCGGATGCCACTATTGTTGAACGTAGTAATTTCAAAATTTTCCTACGCATATGCAAGATCATGGTGATGAATAGCAACCAGAGGGGAGAGTCTTGTCCACGTACCCTCATAGACCGAAAGCGGAAGCGTTAGCACAACGCGGTTGATGTAGTCATACGTCTTCACGATCCGACCGATCCAAGTACCAAACGCACGGCACCTCCGAGTTCAGCACACGTTTAGCTTGATGACGTCCCGCGAACTCCGATCTAGCAGAGCTTCACGGGAGAGTTCCATCAGCACAACGACGTGGTGACGGTGATGATGTTGGTACCGACGCCGGGCTTCGCCTAAGCACCACTATGATATGATCGAGGTGGAATATGGTGGAGGGTGCACCGCACACGGCTGGGAGACATTAACTGATCAATTTGTGTGTCTATGGGGTGCCCCCTGCCCCCGTATATAAAGGAGCAAGGGGGGAGGTGGCTGGCCTAGGAGGAGGGCCGCCAAGGGGGGAGTCCTACTCCCACCGGGAGTAGGACTCCTCCTTACCTTGTTGGAGTAAGAGAGAAGGAAAGAGGGGGAGAGGAACAAGGAAAAGGGGGCTGCACTGTTGGGGATATTACTACTGGGCGTAAATCGGCCTACATGGGCTGGGTTAACTTCGTCAGTAGTTAAGTATGTTAAAGCCCAAGAAGACAGAGGAGGGCTCAAGGCCCATGGTCGGTTCAAGGCCTGTAGCCGTAAACCGGCGTTAGTAGTTAACTTGTATTGTAAGTTAGGAATAAGTAGAGACCAAACCGGACACATCTATGAGCCGGTATTGGGACTCCGTAAGCCGACGGGAGTCACCCGTGTATATAAGGGGACGACCCGGCAGCGGTTCAAGGATACAGACAACAAGTCGAGACATAGGCGAAGCTTGTTTGCTCCCTAGTCATCGAAACCCCCATCAATTCCATCACAACTAGACGTAGGCTTTTACCTTCATCGAAGGGGCTGAACTAGTATAAACTCCCTTGCGTCCCTGTGTCCGCTTTAACCCCTTCAAGCTAACCCGTCGCGATGGCTCCACGAGTAAGTCCTTTCTCTAGGACATCTGTCGTGACAAAACCACGACCTGCACCCCTTGTCCAATTCGGACTAGAGGGGGGGCGCGCGCCTCCTTCCTTTTGGCCTCTCTCCTCTATTCCCGTATGCCCAGTAAGGCCCATATACTCCCCAGCGAATTCCCGTAACTCTCCGGTACTCCGAAAAATACCCGAATCACTCGGAACCTTTCCGATGTCCGAATATAGTCGTGCAATATATAGATCTTTACGTCTCGACCATTTCGAGACTCCTCGTCATGTCCCCGATCTCATCCGGGACTCCGAACTCCTTTGGTACATCAAAACTCATAAACTCATAATATAACTGTCATCGAAACCTTAAGCGTGCGGACCCTACGGGTTCGAGAACAATGTAGACATGACAGAGACACGTCTCCGGTCAATAACCAATAGCGGAACCTGGATGCTCATATTGGCTCCCACATATTCTACGAAGATCTTTATCGGTCAAACGGCATAACAATATACGTTGTTCCCTTTGTCATCGGTATGTTACGTTCCCGAGATTCGATCGTCGGTATCTCAATACCTTGTTCAATCTCGTTACTGGCAAGTCTCTTTACTCGTTCCGTAATACATCATTCCACAACTAACTCATTAGTTGCAATGCTTGCAAGGCTTAAGTGATGTGCATTACCCAGAGGGCCCAGAGATACCTCTCCGACAATCGGAGTGAAAAATCCTAATATCGAAATACGCCAACCCAACAAGTACCTTCGGAGACACCTGTAGAGCACCTTTATAATCACCCAGTTACGTTGTGACGTTTGGTAGCACACAAAGTGTTCCTTCGGTAAACGGGAGTTGCATAATCTCATAGTCATAGGAACATGTATAAGTCATGAAGAAAGCAATAGCAACAAACTAAACGATCAAAGTGCTATGCCAATGGAATGGGTCAAGTCAATCACATCATTCTCCTAATGATGTGATCCTGTTAATCAAATGACAACTCATGTCTATGGTTAGGAAACGTAACCATCTTTGATCAACGAGCTAGTCAAGTAGAGGCATACTAGTGACACTCTGTTTGTCTATGTATTCACACATGTATTATGTTTCCGGTTAATACAATTCTAACACGTATTATGTTTCCTTCACTGTAAGCTCGAGCCGCGCATCGATACCGAGCACATTAATCAGCTAAGTTGCTTCCATGCTCAGTTTTTTTAATTCTTTTTTGGTTTGACCAAACATTATATTTATGCTAAAATATGTTTGTCAAAAATGAGGTTCATTAAAACCACTTTTCTTTGCCCGTGTTAACTCGGGCTCTTAAATTTATATGAGCCATTTTATAATAAGTGTTCTTCTTCTAAGTGGTTGCAAAGTCTTTTTCTACCACTCCTTTCTCGACTCGAGTGTGTGGTGAATAGTCGGATAGCCTGTTTTCTCCCTAATGCCACTCGAGTTTAGTTTGCTAAACTGGCTTAACGAGCAGTACCCCACCTTCGGGGTAGGAGGTTGTAGCCATAGGCTGACCCTCTCGAAGTCTTGAGATCGGATGTGTCATATTAATGCATGACAGAAGCACAAAAGTAAGACCAATTTTCGGATTGGCACCAAATGACTCGATTTAGTTCGGGCACAAAGTTTTTACTGGAGTTTTTTGGTTTTCCAAGCCTATGGCATTTTTAAACTATTTGTGTGTTTCTAGCATAAGTCTCGCAGTGCAACGCCAGACACCTTTAGAGATTCGGAAAAAACATTCTTGGATATTGCTATATATGCATTGTTTTGAATTATGTTTTCGGTCAATAGTTGGTTTGCCCGGCTCTTGTGGTTGCCTCCTATGTTCCGCCTTGTTCGGCTAGGTGTGCAAAGGGAGAACCACTGTGATTGTGCTTCCAGCTTGAATGGTTAAGCACCTCAGTGGAGAAAGCCAAAAACAGACTGTCAAAATGGGTGTAAACTGGTCAGTGATCCGATGATAGTCTCAAACTATAGATCAATACTGATTACCCCGTGTTAAACCATGGGCCTTTCATAGCATTGGCCGAAGTGTTAATGGCTAGACTTCGGTCGATGCCAAACACTAACCATGGGCTCGTAGCTAGCTTCCCCAGTTTAAAGCTCCTATGACTAAGTGAAAGTTATAAAGCCCGCATATCTAATTGCTTCATTTCCGCTAGCACAACTGCATTCGGGCACCAAGACATCGGCTAAGGGTTGTTTTGTTACTGCGAAAACACCCTGCATAGCATCTACAAGGGGTGGAAGCCGATGATGGGTCACTTTCAATTGATAAACGGTTGCAATGGAGTCAAAATAAACATATCATAAGGATTTGTGTTTAATATACGAGGGCTGCCTTCCATAATCATCGTTATAAAGCTATAAATATGCATCAATTTGACTTAAGATTTTGGCCAAGCTGGGTTGCATGTTTCCTGTTCTTTGAAGGAAATATGCCCTAGAGGCAATAATAAATTTGTTATTTATATTTCCTTATATCATGATAAATGTTTATTATTCATGCTAGAATTGTATAACCGGAAACTTAGTACATGTGTGAATACATAGACAAACATAGTGTCACTAGTATGTCTCTTCTTGACTAGCTCGTTAATCAAAGATGGTTAAGTTTCCTAGCCATGGACAAGAGTTGTCATTTGATGAACGGGATCACATCATTAGAGAAGTATGTGATTGACTTGACCCATCTGTTAGATTAGCACTATGATCATTTATTTATTGCTATTGCTTTCTCCATAACTTATACATGTTCCTATGACTATGAGATTATGCAACTCCTGAATACCGGAGGGACACTTAGTGTCATGGGTTTGTCACGACAGATGTCCTCCTGAAAGGACTTAGTCGTGGAGCCACCGATACGGGTTAGCTTAAAGGGGTTAAACCGGACAAGGGACACGGGGGGTTTTTATACTAGTTCGGCCCCTTCGATGAAGGTAAAAGCCTACGTCTAGTTGTGTTGGTATTGCTAGGATTTCAATGACCAGGGAGCGAATCCGCTTTGCCTGGCTCTCGAGTTGTTGTCTGTCGTCCTTAAACCACTGTCGAGTCGTCCCTTATATACAAAGGTTGATGCCCGCCGGTTTACAGAGCCCCGAGGCTGGATCATAAACGTGTCTGGCTCGGTCTCTATTCCTTCTAACTTACAATACAAGCTACATGAGAGAACCGGTTTACATCTACAGGTCTTAACTTGCCTTTGGGCCTTGGGCCTTCGTAAAGCGCCGTCATCCTTTCATCTTCATGGGCTTCTAATCTTCATAGAGTTAATCCGGCTACTCCTGGCCGGATTACGTCCAGTAATAATATCCCCAACATTAGGCCCGAGATTGGTCTGAACTTGTTCATGTCAATCTTCTACACTTAGAAAAATTCCTCGTTTACATCTTCACCTTGATCTTGTAAACCGCCGTGACGCCATACTCCAGGATCATGATAAATCGCCATGACGTCATCTTGTTTTAAAAATGATACATCTCACTTTTAGTTAATGAGCCTCCAACAATCGAGGCGACCACTCCTGTTAGGTATCCAATATTCCAGCTCCTTGTTTCTCGCGCCTGTCACCTCCCCCCTTTACCTTATAAATAGGGACAAGGGTCATTTCCTTTTTCCCTCCGTCTCTTCGCTTCTTATTCCTCCTCGCAACGCCCCTGCACCCGAGCGCCGCCGCCGTCGCCGAGCTCCGCCTCTGCATCTCCGTTGGCCGCTGCATCGACCTGGTTGCACCAGAGAGCCACGGCGTGTCTCCGCTTGCTTCAACAGCCACGGTAAGACCTTCCCTTTCCTCCTCTATAGATCTACCTAGGGTTTCAGTGTTCATCGAAGTTCATCGAAGCTCCGGCAACGGTTCTTCCATGTTCCTCCTTAGTCCATGGATAAAACCTCAAGTTTGATGTATTCCGTGTAGTAGCTATAGCTTTCCTTATCTTTTGCTATCACAACAAACCCTTGTGCGCATAAAAACTGATCTGGACATTTGTGAACCGCTTCGGGACCGACCTTTTTAGGTCTAAATCTTTTTGCTTTTCCTGTCTTACGGTAGATCCAAAATTTCCATTTAATCTTGTGAAACCTGTTTTACCTTACTTAGTCGTTCTTGCCTTAGATCTGTATCTTCTTTCTTACATAGGCAGTTTACCTTCGTAGAAAGCAATCTATCACATACCATTAGTCCCCTTGTAAACCGGCAATCCCTTTATCTCCGTTGACATACTCCGGTTTAATAATATATGTATATCTCTTTTCCCACTTATCGCCTTGTCATTCATAATTATATCACCCTCCAGTTTACCAATTTCACATACTTGGATTCCTGTTGCACCTTATGCATCACTATGAATGAATTGTAAACCGGCATTTCTTTCCAGCTTTTCACTTGCAATGGCCAAGAAATTTTATTCCTACAGTTGGGCTCCCTCCCGGGTCACAGAGGAGCAATTGATTGGAATGGTCAAGATCAGCAATTTACCAAAGAAGAAGGAGATCCGGTGGCGAGTTCCTGGGCCAGAAAATCCTCCCACCCCTAAACAGGATGAGGTAGTGGTGTTTGTTGATCACATAGGCCGTGGTTTCAAACCGCCCGGATCAAAGTTTTTCCGGGATGTGCTTGCCAGCTTTCAACTCCACCCTCAAGATATTGGACCCAACTCGGTATCCAATATATGGAATTTTCAAGTCTTCTGTGAAGTGTATCTTCAAGAAGAACCAACCATCGAGCTATTTCGGGATTTCTTCCATCTGAATCGGCGCACTGAATTTGTAGACAGACCCAATACGGAACTTGGCGGGGTCTCTATTCAGAAAAGAAAAGAAGTTGAATTTCCTCATGCCAAGCTGCACAGTCACCCTAAAGAATGGAACCAAACTTGGTTCTACTGTAAAGACACCTCCCCTGAAGATGAGAATCCTCTGCCGGGTTACCGTGCCCACGGCTTGCCAATACTCATCCATTGCCACAACACCTAAGTGCCCAGGAATGGGCCCCGTACGCACCTCAACTCGCCAAGCTAAGAGCCTTCTTGGCCAACGGTTTAACAGGTGTAGACTTCATCCGTTGTTGGATATCCTGGAGCATCTTGCCGTTAACCTGCCGCTCTGGCTTAATCTGCGAGTATACTGGTGAAGTAGAAGATTCCCAACGTCATATCAATATTCAGCTAACATATGATGAAGTCATTGAAGCTGTCAAGAAAATATTGAACGAATCAGAAGTTGTCTGTCGCCAAACCAGATTAGACCCTTTTTACACGCAAAACAAGCTGCATGCTGTAAGTATTGTTCTTCCGCTTTACACTTGATATATTTAGACTGTCCAATCTTTGAATACTCTCCTGCTTATTTTTAAGCAGGGTGATGATCCATTCTGGAAGAAGAAGCCTCAAGAGAAAGTGGCAAAGCCTTCTCATCCTAAAACAAAAGTCGTCAAGAAAACCACAAAGCGGAAGGCACGTGAACGCATCAGTATGGAACTGGATGACGACTCGGATGAACCGGAAGTTGAGGTAGAACTTGATTCACTTGGTTCACTTTTCATGCATCTCATTGACAATGATACTTATCAGGAGGACGTTGAGGGCAGCCAAGCTGACGATGCAGAGGTAATTATCCTTTCCACCGGTTCAGACTCTCTGCCAACACAAAAAATCCATCAAGCGGTCCGAAAAGTAAGATTTTCTCACCCAGCATTTATTTTGAAGAAGCAGCAGCACGAGGCTCGCCGCACAACCCGGCACAGCTGCCAAAAGGTCACTTCGACCGGTTTACCAGACACTCTTGTTCGAAAGCGCCGATCTGAGGTCTCCCCCACTTCTGACACTTCTTATCCCAAGGCAGGCTATTTCTGACAACCTCTTAATCTGTCTGATTCGAATTATCAGGTGACACCTCCTTCATCCTCTGGCGAGTCAACAGCGACGCAACTCCCTCCTCTCAAAACCATGGCTGGGTAAGCACTTCACCCCTTTCTTTTGATGTTTCATACTTTATATGCTGTCTAACCTTTGCATCTTGTTCTATCTAGAGCCAAAGCCCAACCCATTAAAAAGGCTCGGATGAATAATCTGCCCGAAGACCAGGTGGTTATTGAACCGGAGCAAACTACTGAACCGGGGGTTCCAAATCTTGAAGCTACCTTTGATGAACCACCCCCTCAAGATCACAATACTGATGAACAAATAGAAGTTGATACTGCTGTGCCTGATGATGAACCGGAAAATTCAATTCGGACTGATGATAGACCCTCTAGCCCAATGTGAACTGCTGATACTCCATCAACTCCAGAAAAGGCTGCTAGAGACAAAGAAGACGAGGTTACCATTACTGGTATTGGTCACACCTCTCTTGGCCATCCTGTTATTTTGGCAAAATATAGTGCCAAGGAAGAGTGTGCTGCTATGGAGAAAGGAAAGTGGAACACTGATTTATCCAGCTACGCCCATCTTAGCGCTCAAGAAGTCCACTCTGGTTTCCTAAACCGTCTGCACTCAAACCGTGATTATGAAGCCAGTCTGGTGAATCTTATGAAGGAGCGTTATGAGGTATTTTCATCACTTTTCCTTTCGTAAATCTAATTTGTAAATATCAACTCAAGTAGCCCCCAAGGGCCGGTTTATGATAACAATCATAAATCGGGACTTTGTAATATCTCAATCCTTGCATGTTGATCCTCCATATGTCAAGTGATCTTTGGAAACAAACCGGTACTTTATCATTATATTCCTGTAGTTTTTATCGGTGTAGCCCCCAAGGGCCGGTTTATCTTTCCAAGGTAAACCGGATCTTGAATCAATGCATCAACTTTGAACAGATGTACATTAGCCCCCAAGTGTCATGGATAATGCTTGCATTGTACTTGAGACTTGTGAAAAAGATGTTGATGATAGAGCAAATAGGCATTAGCCCCCAAGTACAAACTGCAAAACTTGTTATACGCTTGGTACTTCATAACCTGTTTTTATGATATATCGCACCTTTGTAGGTTGAGCTGAGTAAGAAGGAGGCGCAAACCGTGGACCTTCAAGGGAATGTTAAATCTCAGCAAGCAGAGGCTTCCAAGGCCAAAGAAAAGCTGACCAATGCCTTAGCAGCTATGGAGAAGCTGAAAGAAACCTTTAATAAAGAGCGTGCAGACTGGGAGACAGAAAAGGCCAGCTTAACAAAGAAGGCCGAGGACGCAGAGGCAGCTCTAAAGCTAGTGGTTGAAGAACTGACCGGCTTAAAGCGGCAGATTAATGCCATGACTTCTATTGTGTTTGGTAAGTACTCTCTCATGAAGTTTGTCCAATTCATAATATCTTATCAATGACTGGTTTACTGATGTTTAGCCATGACAGGGACCCGCATTGCTCATTTGGGCTCTGACATGCGGATGAAGCTTAAAGCAGCCTACACTTTCATAGAACAGCTGTTTTCTGGATCCCAGCGAGCCATTTGCACTGCAGCTTATAACAAGCCTCCACCAACGCTGATAAAGGAAACTATTGAAAAGTTGGCCATGCTGCCTGCCCGGATTGATGAACTGAAGAGATCAGCCGCGAGGTCAGGTGCACTGACCGCGCTAATCCGGGCAAGGCGTGGATTCCGGATCTTGAAACGGCAGATATCATCAAAGGCTATCCTGGTGTGAAAGAAGATGGTTCAGACTTCAATAATGATGATCCTCGAAGGCTGACAAAGGAGATGTGGCCGATAGCAAGCAAATTGGCGGATGACGCAGATCTATCTCATTTTCAACCGGTTTATGATGTTGAGGGAAAAAGACAGCCCGCGCTGATTCATAATGTTGAAGATCTTGTGCCGCCAATCCGTAAGCATACTTACGCTCCTGACCTTGACCCTTCCAACCTTATTCATGAAGAGGCCATTTTCCAAGCCTTAACCGGAATCGATTGGTCAACGGCTGATTTCCAACGACTGGGTAGGGATGAAGAGAATGTGACCGCTCAAGATGACCCTCAATCGTCAAGCCGTCCAGATGAGGAATCCTAAACCGGTGGTCGGTTTAGCAGTTGCAGTCTGCCACTCCTGTTAAAACAATTATACAACTTGGGCTGTTTTGAAGCACCTTGTAATAGGATAGTGTAAACACTTGATCGGTCATGCCATCGAGCATGTTTATTTTGCTTGTTACTGAAAACTTGCCATGCCTTTGGGAGTTATGATATGCATAGTTCATTATGGCTTTTGTTCCTGCATATAAAAGCTTGAAAGTGTCCTAGTGGTTTACCACTTGATGTGTCACAATGCCCAAAAAATATATACCTGACTTGGATGGATAACCAAGATTGTAATAACCAGATATAAAATAGATGATACCTGCGACATACCTTGTTGGCTGACCAACTGTTTGTATAGTAAGGCTGAAAAAACACCAATCTAGAGTGTTGATGACTCCTTGCCCTCTTGTCAGTTCATATAAAAACATATCGGGCTATAGTAGCCACCGATTTATTCGTATAATGCTGGTGACATCTAGTCAAAACCAGACCGGAGCAACTTACTGTCGGTTTAAAATTGATCATGTATTGACAACTGAACATTGAAAGCCATGCCGGGTTGTAATAAACCCCGGTTTATCAGAAAATATTCATAAATCCCTGATCAAAAGATTTTAAAACAGAAAATACCAAAGAAATATGCAAGGCTTTTCATGGGCTGCCAGGCCCTAAATCAAGGCTTTTCGTGGGCTGCCAGGCCACTGAGTTAAACCATTTTGCAAAGCCTTTTAAGATGGACCTCAATCTTTAACCAATCACCGTTTTAACTGTGACAAGTTCAGGGTCTATGAGATTGACTTGTCAAACGTTCGATGGGTCATACCAGGTTTACCTGGACGGAGTGGCTTGCTTAAAGAGGCAAGATAACCCGGGGTTTTAGGTCAATACACCTGGCTTCCAAGCCTGGCTTGATAGCCTGCTACAAGGGTGCAAGCTCGTTGTTCTTTGAGAAGCAAGGAGCCCCCAAGTAATATTTGAGCAATGCTCAGTGGTGACCTATGTTTGAGTTGTGCTTTATGCAACAGACTTTCTTTGGTTCCACATAATTTCCTTTTGGCTTTTAAGCCTATCAAAAGGTGTAGCTATGGTGTAAATACAACCAAGCCCCCTAGTGATTTCCCTTTTTGGTTTTAAACCGATCAAGAGGTGTAGCTATGGTTCGGATACGACCAAGCCCCCTAGTGATTTCCTTCATATCTGTGTGGCTTGATAGGCCGGGTTAATAGAACTCCGCTTTGTAAGTAGAAGCCCCCATTTAAAAAAGAACAGAGACCCCGCTTTAACTGAGGCTCCAATTTATTATATAATATATATATTGTCATAAATATGTACATAAGAAGAGCATGTGGCTCAAGTGTAGTAACGCCGAAGAAGAGCTATATTCCACGGCCGCCGGGTCTCCTCCTCCGATTTGCGTGAGTCTTTGTGCTCTCGAACATCGATGAGGTAGTATGACCCGTTGTGCAGATTTTTGCTGACCACAAAGGGTCCTTCCCAAGGTGGGGATAACTTGTGCATATCAGTCTGATCCTGGATGAGCCGGAGCACCAGATCGCCTTCTTGAAAAGTTCTTGTCTTAACCCGGCGGCTGTGGTAACGTCGGAGATCTTGTTGATAAATCATCGAACGTGCTGCTGCTAAATCACGCTCCTCATCTAACAGGTCCAATGAGTCCTGGCGTGCTTTCTCATTCTTAGCTTCAACGGATTTCACTAGGGAGAGCCGCCTCTGCTCCGTAAACCATGAAGAAAGGCGTGTAACCCATAGACCTATTTGGTGTGGTGTTGATACTCCATAAAAAGGAAGGTAACTCCTCCACCCAACAGCCCGGCGTCCGCTTTAGAGGAACCATAAGCCGGGGTTTTGATAATTCTCAAAATTTCTTGATTTGCCCTCTCTGCTTGACCATTAGACTGGGGGTGAGCCATTGATGCTACATCAAGCCGGATGTGCTCACGTTGACAAAATTCCTCCATATCTCCTTTGGACAGATTAGTACCATTATCAGTGATAATGCTATGTGCAAAACCAAACCGGAAGATCACCTTTTTAATGAATTGAACCGCCATGGCTGCATCACACTTACTGACTGGCTCTGCCTCTACCCACTTGGTAAACTTATCAACCGCCACTAACAGGTGGGTCTTTTTGTCCTTGGATCTCTTAAAGGATCCAACCATATCGAGCCCCCAAGTTGCAACTGGCCAAGTAATTGGAATCATTCTCAACTCCTGTGCCGGAACATGAGCGCGGCGTGCAAATTTCTGACAGCCGTCACACCTTTTGACTAAATCCTCAGCATCAGCATGAGCCGTCAACCAATAGAAGCCGTGACGAAAAGCCTTAGCCACCAAGGATTTTGAACCGGCGTGGTGACCACAATCTCCTCTTGGATTTCTTGCAAAATCTCACAGCCCTCTTGAGGAGACACACAATGTTGAATCGCTCTGGTGACGCTATAATGATGTAACTCCCCATTGATAATGGTCATTGACTTGGATCGCCGGATTATCTGCCGGGCCAAGGTTTCATCCTCCGGTAACTCGCCCCGGTTCATGTAAGCCAAGTATGGGACTGTCCAATCCGATATAACATGCAAAGCTGCCACCAACTGGGCCTCCGGGTCAGGAATAGCCAACTCCTCCTCTGTTGGTATTTTGACCGATGGATTATGCAGTACGTCAAGGAAGACATTAGGTGGCACTGGTTTACGCTGAAAGCCTAGACGACTTAAAGCTTCCACCACTTCATTCTTTCGCCGGTCTATATGGTAAACTTGATAGCCCTTGAAAGGACCAGCCACTATGTCCACCTCTCGTCGATATGCAGCCATGAGTGGGTCCTTAGAATCCCAAGTCCCAGATACCTGTTGAGCTACCAGGTCCGAGTCATCGAAGCACTTAACCCGGCTTAAGTTCATCTCCTTAGCCATCCGAAGACTGTGGAGTAAGGCCTCATACTCAGCTACATTGTTAGTGCAAGGGAACATTAAGTGAAGAACATAACAAAACTTGTCACCTTGTGGGGAAGTTAATATGACTCCAGACCCTGAGCCCTCCAATTGCCTGGACCCATCAAAATGAATAGTCCAATAAGTGTTGTGTGGCTTTTCCTCTGGTGCCTGCAACTCGGTCCAATCATTGATGAAGTCCATGAGTGCTTGAGATTTGATCGCTGTGCAAGGTGTATATTTGAGTCCGTGAGGTCCAAGCTCAATAGCCCACTTAGCAATCCGGCCATGTGTTTCTCTGTTTTGAATGATATATCACAGAGGGGCTGAACTGGCCTCTGTGATAGGATGACCCTGAAAATAATGCTTGAGCTTCTAGCTTGCCATAAACACCCCATACACCAGCTTCTGCCAATGCGCATACCTCTTCTTCGATTCGATAAGCACCTCACTGATATATAAAACCGGACGTTGAACCGGATACTCCTTTCCAGTCACCTTGCGCTCCACAACAATAGCCACACTAACAACCCGAGCATTAGCAGCCACATATAATAGTAAAGGCTCTTTATCGACCGAAGTCGCAAGGACAAGCGGTTCAGCTAACTGCCTCTTCAAATCATCAAATGCTTTATCAGCCGCATCTCTCGAGACAAAGTCATCCATTTTCTTTAGCATCTGATATAAAGGGATAGCCTTCTCCCCAAGACGACTGATAAACCGTCTCAAAGCTGCAATCGGGCCCGCCAGACGCTGAATGTCATTGATACATGTCGGTTTAGCCAGCGAGGTGATAGTTGTAATCTTCTCCGGGTTAGCCTCAATGCCCCTGTTAGACACCAGAAAACCCAGGAGCTTGCCTGCCGGAACACCAAAGACACATTTGTCCGGATTAAGCATCATCTTATAAACCCGCAGGTTGTCAAAAGTTTCTCTCAAGTCATCTATCAATGTTTCCTCCTTCCTGGACTTTACCACAATATCATCCACATATGCATGAACATCGCGCCCAATCTGCTTATGAAGACAATTCTGGACGCAGCGCTGATAAGTCACCTGGGCACTCTTGAGCCCAAAGGGCATAGAGACATAGCATAAGGCTCCGAAGGGAGTTATAAAAGCTGTCTACTCCTGGTCCTTAACTGCCATTTTGATCTGATGATAGTCAGAATAACAATCCAGAAAACACAAACGGTCACAACCTGCCGCAGCATCAATAATCCGATCAATACGAGGGAGGGCAAAGGGATCTGCTGGGCACGCCTTGTGCAAATCTGTGTAGTCCACACACATACGCCAAATGTCGTTTTTCTTAAGAACCAGCACCGGATTAGCCAACCACTCCGGGTGAAAGACCTCCACGATAAACCCTGCGGCCAACAGCCGACCTACCTCCTCACCAATAGCCTTACGCCTTTCTTCGTTGAAGCGGCGTAGAAACTTCCTGGCCGGTTTAAACTTAGGATCAATATTAAGTGTGTGCTCAGCGAGTTCCCTCGGTACACCTAGCATGTCAGAAGGCTTCCATGCAAAGATGTCCTGGTTCTCATGGATGAACTCGATGAGCGTGCTTTCCTATTTGGGATCCAGGTTAGCGCAGATGCTGAACTGCTTGGATGAATCGCCAGGAACAAAATTAACCACCTTAGTGTCTATAGCCGATTTAAACTTCAACGCCGGATCATGCTCCGTAGTTGGTTTTTTCAAAGAAGTCATGTCTCCCGGATCAACCTTCTCCTTATAAAACGTCAACTTCTCTGTGACACAAACCGACTCAGCATAAGCCGCATCACCCTCTTTACATTCCAAAGCAATTTTCCTGCTCCCATGTACTGTGATGGTCCCTTTATGACCCGGCATCTTAAGCTGCAGATAAACATAACATGGTCTCCATGAACTTGGCATAAGCCGGTCATCCAAACAGGGCGTGATACGGACTCTTGATTTTCATCACCTCAAACATCAAAGTTTCTGACATCTCCAAAAGCCACCTCTAGGGCTATCTTGCCCACTGGATATGTTGACTTACCAGGCACCACACCATGAAAAACGGTGTTCGACGATTTAAGATTCTTATCTATCAATCCCATAAGGAGGAAGGTATCATAGTAAAGGATGTTGATACTACTTCCACCATCCATAAGCACCTTGGTGAACTTGTACCCCCCCAACATGATGTGCCACCACTAAGGCCAGATGGCCCGGATTATCAACCCGGGGTGGGTGATCCTCTTGACTCCATAAAATTGGTTGCTCAGACCAGCGCAAATACTGAGGCACTGCTGGTTCAACAGAGTTCACAACCCTCTTGTGAAGCTTCTGATCTCGCTTGCACAAGCTGGTGGTGAAGACATGATACTGCCCACTAGTCAACTGCGTTGGATTCCTCTGATAACCTGACTGTTGCTGTTGATTCCCCTGATGGTTATGACCTCCCTAATTGCCCTGGCTCCCTTGATTGCCATGTTCGGTTTGATTACCGTGAAATCCTGAACCGGAGCTGCTGCCTCCATAACCCAGCCCATGAAAAGCATCTCCTGAACCACCAGGCAGGCCATTGTCATATTGAAACATATTGGAGTTCTTGAACTCTCGCATGATGTAACAATGCTTCCAAAGATGTGAAGCTGGCCTCTCCTTCGATCCATGCTTCGGACAAGGTTGATTTAACAGGCGCTCAAGATTGGGGCTGCACCCTCCGCCTCTCTGGGGCTGTTTGCCCTTACGACGCTGACTGTTATCCTGAGCATTGGTGTTAGCCACAAAGTCCAAACTGTTGTCGGCCTTGCACTTACCATTATTCCCATGACCTGCGGGATTGTGCTGCTGCCCCTTACCATTGTCGTTCTTTTTCCCCTTCCCCGGTTTGTCCTCCTCAGACTCAGGGTCCTTGGTACTATCTGAATCGACATATTTCACTAAAGCAGCCATAAGGGTTGACATGTCATTGTAGTGACGTTTGAGCCTCCCTAGCTTCCGTTTTAATGGCATAAACCGGCAATTGCCCTCCAACGCCAAAACTGTTGTATCCACGTTGATGCGGTCCGACAAATGCAGAATAGCTAAGAATCTCTTTACCCAATGGGTTGTAGACTCTCCATCCTCTTGAACACAGGCGGCCAGGTTCACAATCGACATAGGCTGTTTACATGTATCTTTAAAATTCTGGATAAACCGGTGCTTCAAGTCAGCCCATGATCCGAGTAGGACGAACCGGAGAAGGCGGACGAGCCGCATGTTGTGCTGCTAACTCGGCTTCTCGACGCGCCCGTCCATGATCCACCACATCATGCACATTAGCACCACCACCCGTCGGGTTAGGCCCTCACGGCGAATTACGGTGACGTGCACTGCTTGACATGGCCGGTTCATCCTCAACATGCCTGTTGTAACTCCGATTCGGACGGGGGGTGGAATGAATCCTCTCGTGACTATGCAAATAAGCCTGCTGCTGGTTTAAAGTTGTTTGAAGGACCTCTCTAGCCCGTCGTTCCACAATCGCCACTAGTGACTCGCCGTCAGTTGGGAGGGCTGGCAATCGTGAAGTGGCGGCCACAATGTTATCCAACGGGTTTGAGTAATGCCCCGGGGGCGTCGGGACCTATTGTGGCACAATGTTGTTCTGATGAGGCAGGTTCATCGCACGCGGCTGAACCAGTGCTCCTGTTACCGGTGCCGCAGTCCGGTTCCCCACCGGCTGGTTACTAGTTCTGGAACCTAGCGTCTTGAAGAGATTTCTTGGCTCATAACCCGGCAGGAGGTGCGACCAGTATCTCCTCCTCATGACCTCATCTGAGGCACTCTGGTTCAGCTTAAGCCGGTAGGCCTGAGCTTCCAACTCGGCCCATTCTGTAGCCATCCTGGCGTTTTCTGCTGCCAGGTCCACTTTAGCCTGAGTTATCTGATCCTTCACCTTTGCAATCTCCGCATTCTGCTGATCTCGGATTGTGGCGTCCACTTCTGCTGCCATCAATGTTGCCAAAGTGTCGAACAGATCGGACAAAACCTGAGCGGGAGGCGGCGCAGAGCCCCCTGCTCCCGCTGGCGTTGTTGTTGCTGAACCAGAGAGCATTGCCGCGGCGGTAGAAGAGTGTTGCGCTGGTTGTGTACCGGCCATGAAGACCGCGACCCGGCTTGGCAGATTGAGGGGGTCCGAAATACTGTTGCCATCGGAACCCCCACTAATCCGCCTGTCCTGCAGCTGATACAGCGACTCGGTCTCTCCGGTTGAAGACTCGTCATCAGAACAGACAACGGTTTCCCCATCAGATGCCGGTCTATCCTCATATTCTGCTCCATGGATGACACCTACAAAAACATGCCTTGGTACAGGCTGAACCGGGGCAGGGCTTGCACGCTGAGCCATCTCGATGATGTCGGTGCAGGTGTCCAGCTCAGGGCCCGGTTCGCCGATCTTGCCAATGAAGACGTGAATTCCGCCAAAGGGGACCCGGTACCCGTTGTCAGTGTCAAAACCGGCGGATCTCAGGTAGGGGGTCCCGAACTGTGCGTCTAGGCCGGATGGTAACAGGAGGCAAGGAACACGATGTTTTACCCAGGTTCGGGCCCTCTTGATGGAGGTAAAACCCTACGTCCTGCTTGATTAATATTAATGATATGGGTAGTACAAGAGTAGATCTACCTCGAGATCAAGGAGGCTAAACCCTAAAAGCTAGCCTATGGTATGATTGTTGTATGTTGTCTATCGACTAGCCTGGCCCTAGTTTATATAATGCACCAGAGGCCTAGGTTAACAAGAGTCCTAGCCGAATATGCCGGTGGGGAGAAGTCCTTGTCCTGATCGCCAAGTCTTGTGGAATCTTCCTTGTATGCGGCAGCTGTCCGAACTAGCCCATGAGTATACGGCCACGGGGGTCCTCGGCCCAATCTATCAGATCGGGAGATGACGTGTTGAGTACCCCCTAGTCCAGGACACCGTCAGTAGCCCCCTAAACCGGTCTTCAAGTTTGGGACGCTCCTCGATTCTTCCGAACTGTTCTTCATCTTCGATCGTCGGTCTTGAAAACTGGTTCAACAAATCTTCTCATCTTCGATCTTGAGGATCGCCGAAATGCATTCGATGAGTTTATACGCCGGGTATCCGAGGAGCCCCTTTAAGTTTCCGGCCTTTATCAATGCCTTATTATTTTTATGCCACACCTCGGGTTTGAAGTTGTTCCCAGGATGCAGTGTCCTCTTGCGTCCGAGCTCTAACGTCGGACTGTATTCGAGGTATCTTTTGCAACTCGACGCACGGGCTATGGATTAAACAAAGATTGGCTAAGGACGAGGTGATCGCCATCGGCATACTACGTCTACATCTACCTTCAGGATTAGTTTTAGACCTGAATAATTGTTATTTGGTGCCAGCGTTGAGCATGAACATTATATCTGTATCTTGTTTGATGCGAGATGGATATTGATTTAAATCAGAGAATAATGGTAGTTCTATTTATATGAGTAATATATTTTATGGTCACGCACCCTTGAAGAGTGGTCTATTTTTATTGAATCTCGATTGTGGTGATATACATATTCATAATATTCATACCAAAAGATGCAAAGTTGATAATGATAGTGCAACATATTTGTGGCACTGCTGTTTAGGTCATATTGCTGTAAAGCGCATGAAGAAACTCCATGCGGATGGACTTTTGGAATCACTTGATTATGAATCATTTGATGCTTGCAAACCATGCCTCATGGGCAAGATGACTAAAACTCCATTCTTCGGAACAGTGGAGCGAGCCACTGACTTATTGAAAATAATACATACCGATATATGCGGTCCAATGAGTGTTGAGGTTCGCGGTGGGTACTGTTATTTTCTGATGTTTACAGATTATTTGAGCAGATATGGGTATATCTAGTTAATGAAACACAAGTCAGAAACATTTGAAAAGTTTAAAGAATTTCAGAGTGAAGTGGAAAATCATCGTAACAATAAAATAAAATTTGTATGATCTGATCATGGAGACGAATATTTGAGTTACGAGTTTGGCCTTCATTTAAAACAATGTGGATAGTTCACAACTCACGCCACCTGGAACACCACAGCGTAATGGTGTGTTCGAACGTCGTAACCGTACTTTATTGGATATGGTGCGACTATGATGTCTCTTACCGATTTACCGATTTACCGACTAGTGAGGAAGCTACTGATAATGATCATGAAACTTCAGATCAAGTTACTACCGAACCTCGTAGGTCAACCAGAGCATGATGACCCACAAGTATAAGGGATCAATTGTAGCTCTTTTCGATAAGTAAGAGTGTCGAACCCAATGAGGAGCAGAAGGAAATTACAAGTAGTTTTCAGTAAGGTAATTTCTGCTAGTGCTAAAAATGTAAGTAGCGGAGTAGTTTAATAGCAAGATAATTTGTAACAAGAAAGTAACGAAAGTAGTAACAAAAGTGCAGCAAGCTATCCCAATCCTTTTGAGGCAAAGGACAGGCCAAAACGGTCTCTTATGTTAAGCAAAGTGTTCTTGAGGGTACATAGGAATTTCATCTAGTCACTTTGATCATGTTGGTTCGATTTGTGTTCGCTATTTTGATAATTTGATATGTGGGTGGACCGGTGCTTAGGTGATGTTCTTACTTGAACAAACCTCCTACTCATGATTAACCCTCCCACAAGCATCCGCAAGTATGATAAAAGTATTAAGAATAAATTCTAACCATAGCATTAAACTTAGGGATCGAATCGGTCCCGTATGGAATAGCACATAAACTGGGATTTAAGTTTCTGTCACTCTCACAACCCACCATTTAATTGCTACTCCACAATGTATTCCCTTAGGCCCAAATATAGTGAAGTGTCTTTTAGTCGACGTTCACATGACACCACCAAGGGAATCACAACATACATACTATCAAAATATCAAAAACATATCAAGTTCACATGATTAGTTGCAACATGATTTCTCCCGTGACCTCAAGAACAAAAGTAACTACTCACAAATGATAAACATGCTAATGATCAGAGGAATATTAAATAGCATATTGGATATGAACATATAATCTCCCACCAAATAAACCATATAGTAATCAACTACAAGATGTAATCAACACTACTAGTCACCCACAAGCACCAGTCTATAGTTCCGGTAACAAGATTGAACACAAGAGATGAACTAGGGTTTGAGATGAGATGGTGTTGTTGAAGATGTTGATGGAGATTGCCCTCCCATGGTGGGAGAGTTGTTGGTGATGATGAGGATAATGATTTCCCCCTTCGAGAGTGAAGTTCATCTGGCGGAATCGCTCCGCCGGAGGGCAAAACTGCTCCTACACAAGTTCCGCCTCGAGGCGGCGGCGCTTCATCCAGAAAGTCCTCTCCTAATTTTTCTTTCTAGGTCAAATGACCTATATACTAGAAGATGGGTACCGGAGGTGGGTCGAGGAGGCCACAACCCCCAGCCCGCGCCAGGGGGTCCTGGCGTGCCCAGGTGGGTTATGCCCACCTGGTGGCCCCCCTCTGGTAGTTATTTGCTCGAGTAATTCTTATATATTCCATGAAAAATCTCCGTGAAGTTGCAGCTCATTTGGAGTTGTGCAGAATAGGTAGCGTGACGTAGCTTTTTCAGGTCGAGATTTCTAGCTGCCGGAATTCTCCCTCTTGGTGTGTACCTTCCAAATTATGAGAGAAAAGGCATTAGAATTACTCCAAAAAGCATTATTATGGATAAAAATATTATAAATAACAGTAAGAAAACATGATGCAAAATGTATGTATCAACTCCCCCAAGCTTAGACCTCACTTGTCCTCAAGCGAAAACAGAAAACCGAAAAATATGTCCACATGCTTTGAGAGAGATGTGTGGATAAAAAAACATACGAACATAGAAGCATCATTTTGATTATTATAACAGAAACAAAATTAGACATAGGACTAGTATCATAGAACTTTTATCATATACTTCCGATGAATAAGTAATAGTTCATCACACAATCGAAGTATAAAGCAAAAACTCTATTAGAAACCAACAAACTATGTTCCTAGTCAACTTTGCAACTATAATTCATCATCTTTTCAGGAAGGGTCACGTATCGGAGCCTTTAGGCAAGTCCACATACTCAACTATCATATAATCTTCTATGATTGCTAACACTCACCTCGTACCTATGAGCAAAACGTTTCAACCGGACACAGAGAAAGATAGGGGCTTATAGTTTCGCCTCCCGACATATTCACCTCAAGGGTGATATCAACAATAATAACTCATGCTATGTATATTCAACTGGACATATGTGCCTAGATCTTTCCTCACCACATGATGCTTGCCAAAGGAGAAAATAAAAGGAATAGAAGGAAAACTTTGACTCTTTGCATAAAACTAAATACATAAAAGTAAAAGATAGGCCCTTCGCAGAGGGAAGCAGAGGTTGCCATGCACTTATTTGTTTGTATGCTCAATCCCTTAGTGCAAAAGAACGTCACGTTGTATTTCCCCTTAAGATGAGAACCTTTATTATACAGCCTATCGCTTTTATTCTTTATCATCCAAGTTCGTACAACGCTCAATTTTCTCTTACACTAAATGATCTCGCACTTTTAGAAGCAATTATTATTGCCCTTTTGCACCGATGACAACTTACTTGAGGGATCTTGCTCAATCCCTAGGTAGGTATGGTGGACACTTGAAAATAAGATTTGGGTTTAAGGGTTTTTGGATGCACAAGTAGTATCTCTACTTAGTACGGAATTTTTGTCTAGCAAAGATAAGGGGCAAGCATCACATGTTAAAGGATCCATGGCAATATGACTTCTATGTGAATATAAACAAACATGAACCAGTAAGTTGTCTTCCTTGTCCAACATCAACAATTTTGGCATATAATATTTTGATGAGGGCTCACAATCACGAAAGATTTCTAGGATAGTATATTTATATGTGAATCTTCTCTCCCCTTATTAATTCTTTCATGAGTTGCATCATTGACTAGTGCTATGTTCGTCAACCTCTAATAAAATTTTCTACTTATACTTTTCCTTATGTGGTGCCATCACCTACCATAGGATTAGTATATAATCTTATTGATTATTTCCTTTCTCTTATTTCTTTCCTTTCTCTTTTTCTTTCTTTATTTCTTTTCTTTTATTTGCAACATGAGAGTAAAGAAATCAAAAACTCAAACTAAACTTTATTATATAACTTGCACATGATTACAAGGATGGATCACTAAGCAAACTCTCAAAGAAGAAAGGATCGAACTAAACTTTTATTCATCTAAAGCAAAATATCAAACTAAAATAAGTAAAAGTAATAATATAGTGGGACGATACGATACTGGGGCACCTCCCCCAAGCTTGGCGGAAGCCAAGGGGAGTGCCCATACCTGATACTCAGTTCTCCTTTGGTGGTGAAGATGATGATGGTGGTGAAGCAGAGATCTTGTCCTAGGATTTCCATGGCAGTGGTCCACCATCATAAGAGGAGGAGTGAGTCTCGCGGGTCCTGCAACTAGTAGACAAACTCATACCTTTGAACCTCGCCTCATATTCAAAGACTTGGTTTTGGAGGTCATAGATCTGGCTTTGGAGGAAGTTGATTTGCTCATTGAGGGTGAAGACGGTGTCCTTCATGGGCTTGCCATCCACCTTGAGATCACGAGAAAGGTCCGCGATGATGAGGTGAATAGCATTGAGCCCACGCTCCACCATCCCCTTGCACTGGAAGACATCCTGCTCCATGGCTTCAAGCCTGGCCTCCATGATTCCCATGCCCTTCAGACCTTGCTCATCCTGGATGTACAGCACCCTCTCATGCATCTGGATGGTTTGAGGGTGCTGCACCACCTCCCATAGATAAGGGTTGATGACGTTCTTGAAGAACTTGTCCTTGGAGGTGCTTGAACAGGCCATGGTAGATGGGATCTGACAGAAAGCAGCAAGGGAAAAGAGAACAGAGGATTTCTTCGTGATACGGTGGTTAACAGGTTCGGGAAGTATATATAGATTTTTTATCTTGGATACCAAGCATACAGGAGCAAAATGAAGTACGGAAGGTGTCCCAAGTAGGCACAACCACCTGGGTGCGCCAGGCAAGCCTGGCGTGCCCTGGTGTATTGTGCCCACCAGGGGACTCTTCCTGGAAGTTTCTTTATTGCCAAAATTCTTAAATATTCCCAAACTAATAAAAAATATTTTTGCGGATTTTTCGGAGTCCGTTTACTTACTGTATCACGTACCTCCTTATTTTCACGATTCTGGAGTGCTCCGGAAGGACTCTTTTATGTGCTTTGGATAAATATTACTTTCAACATTAATGGGCATATCTGAGATATAATGCTTTATTCGTTGCCCATTAACAACCTTCGGGTTAGTACCTTTGGAATTATTTATTTTGATGGCTATAGACCGGTAAACCCCCTCGATGACATATGGGGCCTTCTCATTTTGAGAGGAGTTTTCCTGCCAAGAATCTAATATGAGAGTTGTACAAAAGAACATATTCTCCAACTTTAAACTCACGCTTTTGAATTCTTTTGTCATGCCATCTTTTAACTTTCTCTTTAAATAATTTTGCATTTTCATAAGCTTGGGTTCTCCATTCATCTAAGGAGCTAATATCAAATAACCTTTTTTCACCAGCAAGTTTGAAATCATAGTTGAGCTATTTGACTACCCAAAATGGTTTCTGTTCTAACTCAAGAGGCAAATGACAAGCTTTTCCATAAACCATTTTATATGGAGACATACCCATAGGATTTTTATATGTTGTTCTATAAGCCCAAAGTGCATCATCTAATTTCTTAGACCAATTATTCCTGGACCTATTGATAGTCTTTTGCAAAATTAATTTATTTCTCTATTGCTAAGTTCAACTTGACCACTAGATTGAGGATGATAGGATGACGCAAGGTTAACATAATACTTGGCAAGCATTTTACAGAAAGCACCATGAATAAAGTGTGAACCACCATCAGACATTAAATATCTAGGGACTCCAATTCTTGGGAAAATAACATCCTTAAGCATTTTAATAGAGGTGTTGTGATCAACACTACTAGTTGGAATAGCTTCTACCCATTTAGTAACATAATCAACATCAACCAAAATATGTGTATACCCATTAGAGGAAGGAAAAGGCCCCATATAATCAAATCCCCAAACATCAAATGGTTCAACAGCAAGTGAATAATTCATAGGAATTTCTTGACACTTACTGAGGGAGTCCTGGATTAGGGGGTCTCCGGACAGCTGGACTATATCCTTTGGCTGGACTGTTGGACTATGAAGATACAAGATTGAAGACTTCGTCTCATGTCCGGATGGGACTCTACTTGGCGTGGAAGGCAAGCTAGGCAGTACGGATATGGATATCTCCTCCTTTGTAACCGACCTTGTGTAACCCTAACCCTCTTCCGTGTCTATATAAACCGGAGGGTTTTAGTCCGTAGGACAACATACAATCATACCATAGGCTAGCTTCTAGGGGTTAGCCTCTGCAATCTCGTGGCAGATCAACTCTTGTAATACTCATATCATCAAGTATAAATCAAGCAGGACGTAGGGTTTTACCTCCATCAAGAGGGCCCGAACCTGGGTAAAACATCGTGTCCCATGCCTCCTGTTACCATCCGCCTTAGACGCACAGTTCGGGACCCCCTACCCGAGATCCGCCGGTTTTGACACCGACATTGGTGCTCTCATTGAGAGTTCCTCTGTGTCGTCTCTGTTAGGCTTGATGGCTCCTACGATCATCGATAGCGATGCAGTCCAGGGTGAGACTTTTCTCCCCGGACAGATCTTTGTGTTCGGCGGCTTTGCACTGCGGGCCAACTCGCTTGGCCATCTGGAGCAGATCGAAAGCCCCTGCCTTGTGCGTCACACGGTCACGATGAGTACGATTTAGCTCTACCATCGGACAGTGTTCAGGAGATCGCACTGGCAGCCGCTCCGACCCTCAATTTGGAGCCAGTTGCACCGTCCATGGACGGGTGGATGGACCCCGCCACAGAGGCCTTATCCTCAGTGGTAATCGGGCCGAACATCGACATTACCCTGCACGAGGGACGTGTTGTCAAACTACCGAATCCTTCTCCGGCAATGGACTCCGAACCGCCTGCGCCCGTTCCTAGCGAATCCGATTGGGCGCCAATCATGGAGTTTACCTCCGCGGATATTTTTTAGCACTCGCCCTTTGGCGACATACTGAACTCATTAAGGTCTCTCTCCTTGTCAGGAGGATCCTGGCTGAACTATGTCCGGCAGGATTGGGATGTGGATGACGAAGAAACTCGCTGCCCACCCAACACCCACTTAGTACCACTGTTGACGACTTAACCGACATGTTCGACTTCGACTCCAAAGACATCGACAGTATGGACGACGATGCGGGAGACGAAGAGGAACCATTGCCCACAGGGCACTGGACAGCCACCTCATCATACGATATATACATAGTGGACACACCCAAAGAAGGCAATGGCGACGAGACAGCGGAGGATGACCCCTCCAAGAAGCAACCCAAGCGCCGACGTCAGCGGCGCCGCTCTAAGTCCCGCCAAAGCAAAAGTGGTGATACCGGCACAGGAGATAATAGCACTCCGGATAGTGCCGAAGATGGCAATAATCCCCTCCAGCACGATTTAGGGCAGGAGGATGGAGAGGCCAGCCCTCCTCAGAGAGCGGCAGATGAGGAGGATGATAATTACATGCCTCCCTCCGAAGACGAGGCAAGCCTCGACGATGAAGAATTTGTCGTGCCAGAGGATCCCGTCGAACAAGAGCGCTTTAAGCGCCGGCTTGTAGCCACGGCAAATAGCCTTAAGAAGAAGCAGCACCAGCTTCACGCTGATCAAGATCTGCTAGCTGATAGATGGACTGAAGTCCTGGCGGCCGAGGAATATAAACTTTAACGCCCCTCCAAGAGTTACCCAAAATGCAGGTTGCTACCTCGACTGGAGGAAGAAGCGTATGACGCGGCTGACCGGCCACCTCGTGGTTATGATAGAGAGGCATTCCAGCCAAAAGCTCAGCCTGCACCCCGACGCCATTCGAATAAAAAGGCATGGGGAAATACGCCAGACCTGTGAGACGTATTGGAGGACAAAGCAAAACATGCAAGATCGATCTACGGATCACGAGGGCGCGCCACTGCGTGAAATGATAATCGTCATGCCGGATACAGTAAAAGTAAATCCGGCCGGGCCAAGCACAGCGGGCAAGACTCATTGGAGCTGCATCGCGATATAGCCCAGTATAGAGGCACGGCACACCCCTTATGCTTGACAGACGAAGTAATGGATCATCAAATCCCAGAGGGTTTCAAACCCGTAAATGTAGAATCATACAATGGCACAACAGATCCTGCGGTATGGATCGAGGATTTCCTCCTGCATATCCACATGGCACGCAGTGATGATCTACACGCCATTAAATACCTCCCACTCAAACTCAAAGGACCAGCTCGGCAATGGCTCAATAGCTTGCCAGCAGAGTCCATTGGCTGTTGGGAAGATCTGGAAGCCGCATTCCTCGACAATTTTCAGGGCACTTATGTGTGACCACCAGATGCCGATGACTTGAGTCACATAATTCAGCAGCCAGAGGAATTGGCCAGGCAATTCTAGACACAGTTCCTAACAAAGAAAAATCAAATCGTCGATTGTCTGGATGCAGAGGCCCTAGCCGCTTTCAAGCACAACATCCACGACGAGTGGCTAGCCCGGCACCTTGGTCAGGAAAAGCCGAAATCTATGGCAGCCCTCACAACACTCATGACCCACTTTTGTGCGGGAGAAGAGAGCTGGCTGGCTCGCAGTAATAACATATCAAAGAACCATGGTACTTCGGATACCAAGGACGGCAATAGCAGGTCACGTCGCAACAAACATAAGCGCCGCATTAACAGCGACAATACCGAGGATACGGCAGTCAATGCCGGATTCAAAGGCTCTAAACCCGGTCAGCGGAAAAAGCCATTCAAAAGAAGCACTCCGGGCCCGTCCAGTTTGGACCGTATACTCAATCGCTCGTGTCAAATACACGGCACCCTCGACAAGCCAACCAACCACACCAACAGGGATTGTTGGGTGTTCAAGCAGGCTGGCAAGTTAATTGCCGAAAACAAAGATAAGGGGCCACATAGCGATGACGAGGAGGAGCCCCGGCAGCCGAATACCGGAGGACAGAAGAGGTTCCCCCCACAAGTGCGGACGGTGAACATGATATACACAACCCACATCCCCAAGAGGGAGCGGAAGTGTGCACTCAGGGACGTATATGCGTTGGAGCCAGTCGCCCCAAAGTTCAACCCATGGTCCTCCTGTCCGATCACCTTCGATCGCAGGGACCACCCCACTAGTATCCATCATGGCGGATTCGCCGCACTGGTTCTAGACCCAATCATTGAAGGATTTCACATCACTCGAGTCCTTACGGATGGCGGCAGCAGCCTGAACCTGCTTTATCAAGACACAGTGCGCAAAATGGGTATAGACCCCTCAAGGATCAAACCCACAAAAACGACCTTTAAAGGCGTCATACCAGGTGTAGAGGCCCACTGCATAGGCTCAGTCACACTAGAAGTGGTCTTCGGATCCCCGGATAACTTCCGAAGCGAAGAGTTAATCTTTGATATAGTCTCGTTCCGCAGTGGCTATCATGCACTGCTTGGGCGAACCGCAATTGCGAGATTCAATGCGGTACCGCATTATGCATACCTCAATCTCAAGATGCTAGGACCTCGGGGGGTCATTACAGTTAATGGAAACACAGAGCGCTCTCTCCGAACGGAGGAGCACACTGCGGCCCTCGCAGCGGAAGCGCAAAGCAGCCTCTTAAGGCAATCCACTAGTTCGGCGTTTAAGGACCCGGACACCTTCAAGCGCGCCCGGAGTAAACGGCAACAGGACCGCCTGGCACGTTCCGAGCTCGCATAGCAATGTGGCCCCCACCCTGGTCCCAGCCAAACGACAAAACCCGTGCCACGCGTACATAATTACGCATTAAAAATACCATGGGCACAGGCGGGGAAGGGGGCACGACTACGGCACGCCCCAAGACGCAGCTTAAACCGTGCTAGGGGCTTCACGCTTTGTTATTTTTCTCTCTTTCAGGACATTAATCTCTGGAAACCTTGTCCCGCAGCATGATTACCGAACACATGATGCAGCAACCAAGGAGGCAGAAAGCTACATCACTCCACGGAACTCCCAGGTGGATTACGATAACGAGTGAAATACTTGCTTTAATATCATTCCTCAGCTTGCCCTTGGAGGGGACATAGTCCTACTTTTTGCTTATCGCACTACCTGTATCATTCTGCTTTAATGCATGTTTTTGAATAAACAATGCATTGCATTAAGGCTTTTATTGCATTCCTCTTATATATATATATATATATATATATATATATATATATATATATGTTCATTCACGACATCAAGCACCCGTACACTCTGGTACGGCCAATACGCTAGGGGCTTAAGCATACCCCATAATACGGCATGAGAAGTCCGAACACTTTTGACAGTGCGGCACCCCGAACTTATAGCATTATATGCATCAGCTCCGAATCATGTCTTGGGTCAATAGTTGGGTTTGCCCGGCTCCCATGTTTTGGTACCTTACGTTCCGCTATATCGATTAAGGTAGCACCGGTTGGAAGTGGATCGCTATCCATATCCGACGAGCCCAGGGAGCTGTCCGACGAAACGTCGATACGGGCTCGTGGCGGTCTGCATAGTCATAATTCGGCGTTAGGAGAGGCAGTGCGACAAAGGTATGCTAAGAGTTACTCTGGCATCTGAATACTTACGACTTCGCCAGGGGCTTGTCCCTGAGCAGCCACTAGTCTTCGCCTTCGGCGGCGGTGGTGGAGTAGTCCGGAAGGAGGGTCCTTCCCTTCTTGGACCCTTCGCCCCCCCAGTTGGGGCGGCCTTCCTTTTCTTGTCTCCCCCGACTGGAGGGGGAGCATCTTCATCTTCCTCCTTGTCTTCGGGGGAGGAGTGCGTCGCGGAGTTATCGGACGATGAGTCTGATAATACGTGGTGTCGGGAACTCTTTCGGGTTCCCTTGGCCTTCTTGGTCTTCTCCGGCACCTTGTAAGGAGCCGGAGTCAGCATCTCCGTCAGGAGAGCGTCCGTAGTGTCTTCGGGCAGAGGGGTCGGATAGTTAATCTGCCCCGACGTCTCCACCCAGTCCTATGAAAGGCATGGAGATCAGACCCCGCGCATGGTTAAGCTAGGGGAAATAAATATCCTACTGGATGTATAGAACTCACCGAATGCGCTTGGCACTTCGCGCTTAGCCCGCGGTCCTTGGTGAGGAAGGGAGGGACCTCGGCTCCCTTGAACATCACCTTCCAGACGTCCTTGTGCGTCGTGTCGCAGAGCTCGCTCAGAGTCTGGTGCTGGGCCGGGTCGAGCTCCCACAAGTTGAAGTCCCGTTGTTGTCACGGGAGGATCCGGCGGATGAGCATGACCTGGACTATGTTGACAAGCTTGAGCTTCTTGCCGGCCATATTCCGGATACATTTCTGGAGTCCGTCTAGCTCTACCGACGAACCCCAGGACTGGCCCTTCTCTTTCCAGGAGGTGAGCCGTGTGGGGATTCCGGATCGGAACTTGGGGGAAGCCACCCATTTGGCGTCACGCGGCTCGATGATGTAGAACCACGCTGATTGCCACCCCTTTATTGCCTTCGAGCCATATAACATTGGGCATCTTACCCACCATGGCTCCACCGCATTCTACTTGTTGGCCTCCCACCACCTTTGGCTTGATATTGAAGGTCTTTAACCACAGGACAAAGTGGGGACGGATGCGGAGGAAAGCCTCACACACAATGATGAACGCTGAAATGTTGAGGATGAAGTTCGGAACCAAATCATGGAAGTGCAGCCTATAGTAGAACATGAGACCATGGACGAATGGATGGAGGGGAAACCCCAGTCCGCGGAGGAAGTGGTGGAGGAAGACTACCCTCTCGTGAGGTTCAGGGGTAGGAATGATCTGCCCCTCGGCGGGCAGCCGATGCGCGACGTTCGCGGCTAAGTATCCAGCTCCGTGCAGCTTCTTGATGTGTCCCTCCGTAACGGAGGAAGCCATCCATTTGCCTCCCGCTCCAGACATGATTGGAGAAGGTTGAGGGGAAGGATGTGGACTTGGGCGTTGGAGCTCGAGTGCGCAAGAATGGATGAGCAAGGAGGAAGAGGGCGAGGGTAGAAAAGGTGAGACCTTGTCCCTTTATAAGGGCAGACTAAACCATGCACCTCCACTAGCCTGGTAAAACTCGCTTATCCACCAAGCGCTGTAATTGATGGCGCGGTTGGGTTACCCACGTCCGTATTGATGATAATCCCGTAATAAGGGGAACACGGTCTCTGCTTTGACAAGACGTGTTAAGAAAGTGCCTCACGTTATGTGCGGGGCTAGTTAAAGAAAAATGGTTCGAATAATCGCCGAGCCATGGCATGATGTCATGTTGCCTAAACGTGTCAGCAGATTAGATTTTTGGAAATATTATTCTCTCTATGGTGGTATGTGGAACTTATTTTGCAGGGTCAGACACTATCCTTTATTTGAACTCTTCTGTGGTATAGCCGGAGGAGGAACCCGCCTTGCAATGCCGAAGACAACACTGCGCGCCAGACTCGTTGTCATTGAAGCCTAGTTCAGGGGCTGCTGAGGGAGTCCTGGATTAGGGGGTCTCCAGATAGACGGACTATATCCTTTGGCCGGACTTTTGGACTATGAAGACACAAGATTGAAGACTTTGTCTCGTGTCCGGATGGGACTCTACTTGGCGTGGAAGGCAAGCTAGGCAGTACGGATATGGATATCTCTTCCTTTGTAACCGACCTTGTGTAACCCTAACCCTTTGCGGTGTCTATATAAACCGGAGGGTTTTAGTCCGTAGGACAATATACAATCATACCATAGGCTAGCTTCTAGGGTTTAGCCTCTCCGATCTCGTGGTTGATCAACTCTTGTAATACTCATATCATCAAGAATAAATCAAGCAGGACGTACGGTTTTACCTCCATCAAGAGGGCCTGAACCTGGGTAAAACATTGTGTCCCCTGCCTCATGTTACCATCCACCTTAGACGCACAGTTCGGGACGCCCTACCCGAGATCCGCCGGTTTTGACACCGACACTTACCGATATTACCTATTCTTTGACATTCATCACAACATAAGACGAACTTACGGGCATCCTTGAAGAGAGTAGGCCAATAAAATCCAGACTGCAATACCTTGTGAGCAGTTCTATCTCCAGCATGATGCCCTCCATAAGCTTCAGAGTGACATTTCTGTAGGATTTGTCCCTGTTCATGCTCAGGTACACAATGTCTAATAATACCATCTACTCCTTCTTTATAAAGATGTGGGTCATCCTAAAAGTAAAGTCTTAAATCATAGAAGAATTTTTTTCTTTTGTTGGTATCTAAAGCTAGGTGGTAAATATTTAGCAACAATGTACTTAGCATAATCAGCATACCAAGGAGTACTATGAGAAACATTTATTGTAGCTAACTGCTCATCAGGAAAACTATCATCAATAGGTAGTGGGTCATCAAGCACATTTTCAAGCCTAGACAAGTTATCAGCTATTGGGTTCTCAACTCCTTTTCTATCAATGATATGCAAATCAAATTCTTGCAACAAGAGAACCCATCAAATAAGTCTAGGTTTAGCATATTTCTTTTCCATAAGATATTTAATAGCAGCATGGTCTGTGTGAACAGTTACTTTTGAATAAACAATATAAGGTCTAAATTTATCACAAGCAAACACCACTCTAAGAATTATTTCTCAGTAGTAGCATAATTTCTTTGAGCACTATCTAGAGTTTTACTAGCATAATGAATAACATTCAATTTCTTATCAACTCTTTGTCCTAGAACAGCACCAACAGCATAATCACTAGCATCATACATAATTTCAAAAGGCAAGTTCCAATCAGGTGGTTGAATAATAGGTGCAAAAATTAAGGCTTTCTTAAGTGTTTCAAAGGCTTCTAAACAATTATCATCCAAAACAAAAGGAATATCCTTTTGCAAGAGAATAATAAGTGGCCTAGAAATATTAGAAAAGTCTTTGATAAATCTCCTATAGAAACTAGCATGACCTAGGAAACTATGAATACCTTTTATATCTTTAGGACATGGCATTTTCTCAACTGCATCAACCTTAGCTTGGTCCACTTCAATACCTCTTTCAGAAATTTTATGACCCAAGACAATGCATTCATTAACCATAAAGTGACACTTCTCCCAATTCAAGACAAGATTTGTTTGTCCACATCTCTGCAAAACTCGCTCAAGATTGCTTAAACAATCATCAAAAGACTTCCCATAAACAGAAAAGTCATCCATGAAAACCTCAACAATCTTTTCACAAAAGTCGGAGAATATAGCAGTCATACATCTTTGATGGGTAGCAGGTGTATTAGATAAACCAAAAGGCATACGTCTATAAGGATAGGTTCCAAAGGGACAAGTAAAAGTGGTCTTTTCTTGATCAGGTTGAGAAACAGGTATTTGTGAGAAGCCAAAATATCCATCAATGAAGCAAAAGTATGTGTTCTTAGATAATGTTTCAAGCATTTGATCCATAAAAGGCAAAGGGTAATGATCTTTTCTAGTTGCTTTATTTAATTTTCTAAAATCAATTACCATTGTATAGCCTGCAACATTTCTTTGTGAAATAAGTTCATTCTTATCATTAGGAACAACAATAAAACCTCCTTTCTTAGGAACACAATGAACAGGACTTACCCATCTACTATCAGCTATAGGATAGATTATACCTGCTTCCAGAAGTTTTAAGATTTCCGTTCTTACCACTTCCTTCACTTTTGGGTTTAACCGATGTTGGTGATCAATAACGGGTTGAGCATCAGGTTCCATATTAATTTTGTGCGGACATAGAGTGGGACTAATGCCCTTTAAATCATCAAGAGTATATCCAATACCGGCCCGGTGCTTCCTTAGAACTTTCAATAATCTTTCATCTTCATGTTTTGGAAGGTTAGCACTAATAATAACAGGATATATATATATATATATATATATATATATATATATATATAGAAAATCTATTTAAGACCCAGGGTGAAGAATTACTTATTCTTCACCCTGGTCGCTCATCGTCCTACCAGTCCATGGTTTTACGTTTGGGAAAAAGGCCAGCCGGTTCCAGGTTGTAAAATTGCAATGGGATGCAAGTAATTTTACGTTTATGCATTGACTCGAATATACCCCCTTGCCCATCCTTTTTCTAAAAAAAGAGAGCTGCGCCTCCGAACGGTTTTTGAGTATCGGCGGCGACCAGCACGCAAGAGACGGCAGTGTGGTGCTCGGCGATTTGGATATGAGTGAAGCCACATCCGTTGGCTGGCTTCCGGGGCGGCGCGCTACTCGGCGGCGTGGTCTCAATGTTGTGGTGGTCGCTAGGTAGTTGGCGCGGCGTGGTGTGCGGCGTCTACCTAGGTCTTGGGATGCGTCATGCGGGGTCGTCGCGGTGGAGCTGTGGCGAGTGATTGTAGCGGCGCTCAAGTGCATGTCCATGCTTGTGCTGCTACGTGAAGGCATTGCCTGCCATTTGGATTGAATTTTGGTTGGGTGTGACTGCACGGGTTGAGGTGAGCAACCCCAGATCTAACTCTATCGGTTCCAAATTTCCAATCTACTCCCACCTACATTTCACTTTGCTATGCTCCTCCTAAATTTCTTTCTCTTCCCAAATCGCTAGTTTGGCCTGAGGATTATTCTCTGGTTCGCTAAAAAAGGAGGCAGAACAATCTGCCAGAATAGGTTTATGTAAAGCTCCTGAGTGCTTTGATGAACTCTCCTCCTCTTTGTTTATCTGTAATTGTAGTTCAGCGGTGTTTTTTTCTCAATCATTATAACTTGTTATTTTGATAAGTGACTCTATTCTGGAGGTTGGACATAACTACACATAATTCTAATTCTTTCTAGTCAATTGAAAGAACTGGCCATTCAATGTTCCTCTTGAGATCATTGCAATATCTAGGAGTTCTGATGTGATGTTTCCTTTTCTTTCTTAGGTTCCTGTAACTACTTTTCTATTTGATCGTTGTTACTTGGTGCGTGTGTTGGGTGTCTTCCCTAGGTTATTAGCTGTGTTTTGCTACATGGGGATTTTTGCAGCTTCGGTTGCACTTTGTATGTTATCTTCAAGAGTTCCTTTCAGAACCGGTACCCAATGAACTATCTTTGCTTCTTATGACACAAGGCTTGAGCCTCTTTTGTCGAAAGATGTTATCTAGACTTTACTGTATAAACTTACCTGTGTTTTCATTCTTGCATTTAAGACTCTGTAACTCCATTAAGACTCTCCATTTTCTTAGGAACACGATGTCGGTGTGATGCTTCCAAATGCACCAGCAAAAGAGCAGGAAGAACATCGACCGCTGGTGAGCGACATCTCGCAGACTGTGGACAGAGGCTACTGAAGGTGGTTGGAACCATAGCGTGGCCCGGAAATCAACCAATAACGGGTAGACAAAGAAGAGGTGACTTGCCAATAACAGTGTGGCGGACTGGGCAGGCAACTAGAGGTTTAGAGCAATGATAAAGGTGATTTTGTTCCTGAATCGTGCTTAACATTATTTAGCAATCAAGCACTTGCAGCCCGGTTTGAGATGTGCTTCTTGTTGGTTCATGTAGACATGCCAACAAAGGCCTGATAAAGAAAAATAGAAAAAAATACAATAGATTGGTTTTGATTGTTCTCTTGTGTAGACCAAAATTAGCGAGCAAAAGAAATTGCATTTGGTTCCAAATTCTTTCCGTGAGTTTATCCCAGGAATAATGTATTGTTCCTATTTGAGTTGCTACATGTAACTTCCGGAGGCAAATCTTCCACCCGATGTTTCTGTTCAACAACTCTCAAAGGCATATAGAGTCAACCAGTCAGACTTTGACCAGATGTCGAACATCTTCAGAACCTTGATTGCTGATCATAGATACCTAAACTCTATTCTGGCAAGTTGTACATGTAATAATTAGTTCTAGGAGGGTATGCAGATTGAATTTGCTATATTGCAGTCTGGACTACAAGCTGCAATGTTTTGATAACCATGGTCTGGATGTAGATAATTTTGAGAAAGCATACTTCTTTCCATGTGCATTTAGGCTTTATGGGATTAAACTCTCTATCATCAATTCTTCTAGTATTTGATTGAACCCTCTATGATAATTCCAATTTCAGTAATTTATCAAATCAATCTCATGGGAGAAGATTTGTCCTTGGTTCAGTCAAATCTCTTATATTTTCTTTAAATCTACGTGCCTTGTAGTTATAAGTACTCTACTATCTTTTCAGTAACATTCTGACCTATATATGAGAATTATGTAGCACCTTTATTACGACAGTAATGATTCACTAAGCTTCTATCTTACCACATGGTCCAATTTATTTCAAGTTGTTGCCACCTTCCCTGGATACATCACACCCTATATAGTGTGCTCCTAGCATGCTTTGTGTTTTTAGATCAAAACTGTTCGTCTGCAACAAATTGAAGTGTTGGTCTGGAAATAAAATTATTTAGAAGCAGGCGAACTATCTGCTCATTTTCTACCATCTAAACTAGTATAGATAGTGGTACATGCTAGCGAACAAATAGTTTATACCCTATTTCAGTGTGGGGCACTATTCTGCTATTCTGTGGAAGCACCTGCTATTATTTTCGTTCAAAGCATTCATAATTTGGGTTTCTGCAAGGGCTCTGAAAAGAAACATATTTTTGATAAATGTTGCGTGATGCATCGTTCTGCGCACCTAATCGCCTACTTAGAAAAAGAAATAAAAGTAGCTACATTCGCGTGTACTTTGGAGTGTGTATAGATGGCAGAATAGTTGTACCCTTGCTTTGTACTAATAGTTTTATTTACATTGTAGGTAGTTCACTATATAAGTTTCTTGATAACTGTAGGCTGATGTTAATAATTTTTTTGGAAAGAATGAAATATTAGGATCTTTGACATTGCAGAATTATGCTAACACGGTGTTTGAGGGTATCATTGATGAGTTTCAATCTTGGAGAGGTGCAGGCTGCTTGTCTTCTTTCTGAATCATGTTCCTCCTATTTTCTCCCTGTTGGGAGTGTATAGAGTTCTCCCTGGTGGGCTGTGTAATCAGCGGGTTATCTTAGTCCATGTATAGATTCCAGTTTTGTTTCCTTGAGAGTTGACCCTGTAAATTCTAGCTCTGTTTTCCAAGAGCTGATACCTAGAGTTTTCCTTGTTTAAATAAAGTTCATCCACAGGCCCTTCAAGATAACACTACTCCCCAGATGAAAATGTGATGGTGTGTTTATATGATAAAAATTAGTCTTTCTTAGAAATGTAAGTTTTGGGGACATTCTTACCGTCGGAAAGTCACCCTTCAAATAAAAGTTTTATCTATAATCAAGGAAGCATTTCCAGAAATGGTACTTCCAAAATAATTCCAACTGATTTCCACTACATCAAATCCATGGTGCCTCATGGATTTATCTTGATAAAAATGTAGAGCGAAAAGGAGAGAAAAATTGTATGCATCAGTATCTTGTTGTTTCTCGCAGAAAAGTTCTTTTCAAAGAAACTGAGTGTCATGTGATGCAGCTAGTGCACATAGAGTTAGTTTGATGTGTGAGGTAAATTTACTTTGTGAGCCTATTGTTTCTTACGGTAGTGGTTCTGGTACACGGGCTTAGGAATCGCCATAACTTTTAGCATGCGCGAGGTAAATTTATTTCATAAGCTTTGTTTCTTACGGCAACACAATAATAGTTTCTCACAGCATGCATGCTATAAGATTACCTCGCTCCGTTTCCTCATATAGTAATCTTACCGCAGGTGTTCTGGGCGTGGAGGTGGGCTGGGGGTGAGGAATAAGAATTCCTCACCCTGGGTGACGAATAGCGCGACCCTATATATATATATATATATCTTCTTTTCATCAAGATAAGCATATTTCAAAGTGTCTAGCAATTGTTTTAATTCAAACACAGGATCCCCTTTAGGTGGAGGAGGACCTCCTAGAGTTTCAATAGGAAAATTGTGTTTAAGTAGAGGACGTTGTTCAAAGAAAATTTTATCTATTTCATTTCTGTCATGCATATGTAAATCATTTTCATGGTCTAGCAAATATTGTTCTAAAGGATTAGTAGGTGGAACAGCAATAGAAGCAAGACCAATTAATTCATCCTTACTAGGTTATTCTTTTTCATGGAGATTTCTACTAAACTTGGGAAAATTAAACTCATGAGACTCATCACCAAAACTAACACCAATAGTTTGTTTCTTACATTCTATCTTAGCATTAACTCTATTCAAGAAAGGTCTACCAAAGATAATAGGACAAAAGTCATCTTGTGGGGAACCAAGAACAAGAAAATCAGTAGGGTATTTTATTTTCCCACACAAGACTTCAGCATCTCTAAAAATCCCAATTGGTAATATGGTGTCTCTATTAGAAAGTTTAATAGTAACATCTATGCCTTCTATTTCTGCAGGTGCTATGTCTTTCATAATTTCTTGATAAAGAGTGTAAGGAATAGCACTCACACTAGCACCCATGTCACATAAACCATGCTAATAGTGATCTCCTGTTTTAACAGAGACAATTATCATGCCAATAATAGGCCTATGTTTATCATTTTTATTAGATTTGGCAATTCTGGCAGCTTTTTCACAGAAGTAAATAACATGCCCATCTATATCTTCTTCTAAGAGATCTTTAACCATAGCAATGCTAGGTTCTACTTTAATTTGTTCATTAGGTTTAGGTGTTCTAATGTTGCTTTTGTTAACCACAGTTGAAACTTTAGCATGTTCATTTATCCTAACAGGGAAATGTGGTTTATCAATATAAGCAAAAGGAACAACTGGATTAACATTATAAAGTATAGTTTCTTCTTTAACTAGTACCGGTTCTTTAATTTCTTCTTTAATAGGTGGGTGATATTTAAACCACTTCTCTTTAGGGACTTCAACATGAGTAGCAAATGATTCACAAAAGGAGGCTACTATTGACGGTGTCCTGCACTAGGAGGTACTCACCACGTCGTCTCTCGGCTAGTGGGTCGGGCCGAGGAACCCCATGATGATTCACTAATGGGCCACTTCGAGCATCCCATGCTGAATACAAGGAGGATTCCACAAGACTTGGCGCACAAAACAAGGACTCCTCTAAACCCTAGGCCTACGGTGCATATATAAACCAAGGCCAGGCTAGTCAATAGACGATCTAATATAAATTTAGAACAATCTCGTGGTAGATACATGTACTCTGTACTACACCCCATATGAATACAATCAAAAGTAGGACGTATGGTTTTACCTCCATCAAGAGGGCCCGAACATGGGTAAAATCCTGTGTCCATGTTACATCGCTCCAAGACACTTAGCTTAGGACCCTAGTACAAGATATGCCCGATATAGAACCGACAGTGGTGCTTTCATTGAGAGCCTGCTGGCAGTCACCACGGTGCGATGGGAATTCGGATCGTCTCCGGCGCGATCTACGCATCGGAGCTGAGCTTCATGGTCGATGACGGCATCTTTGTCGCCGGCTCGATTGGTCACCTCGGCTAGACCGAGGACCGTGCTCCACGTCAAATGGATACTTTCATCATCATTGGGTCAAATCTCAACCGAGACCATGGAAAATCGTCCATGGAGCCTGGGGGCTCATCGTCAACATTGCCCTCGTGCGATCGCACAATTTTTCTGTACAACAGACTTGTTTTTGCTGCCACCGTCTTCTCGGAATCGATTTCACGAACCCTTTGGTGGAATTGTGCGGAATTGAGTACAAAATAACCTTGTAAAATTTTGTCGCCTTCCGATGGAGGAATCTCCGGCGATGTCTGATATACCGGAGGCCTATCGAGTCTGGACGAGAATCTGTGTGAGTTTAGGGCGTGGTCTCCAGATCCTAGATCGGAGGTTATTTGGAAGATCCAACCAATCATCTTCTCTGGAATTTCCATATCTACCACCTCTCAAAATTTCAGCTCGATCCGACCATTCAAACTCCGGGAACCTTCCGGTTAGTGCATCACTTTTCGGATCTGTTTTCTATGCGAATACGAATCCGGCCTGAGTTCATCTTTCTTCACGAACGGGATATTGGACAACCTTTTTGGGAAGAATCTCTTTCTACGATATTGTGCATTGTTCTTAAACATGTGCCCATAAAATTTTAAGCCTAGGTATTCTTCAACATCACACTGGTGTCAAACCAGTCCGGCAACATTGCTCCACGGCTGCCGACCTACGCTAGACACGTCATCGCTTTGTTGAGCCGAGCTCAACTTCTTCAGATCATCATCTCAGCGAGCCGAACAAGAGTTCGGCATTGCAAAGGATAAATCGTCACCAACATCGCCGCCCCATGGATTACACGGAGTGGGCACACCGGCATCGTCGCACGGTCACTTCATCAAGCCGACATTGACCGCGTCACAAGTCACGACCTGCGTTGGCATGGCCGCACTATTGCTTCTTCAAGCTAATGTCCATCATGTCGAACTTCTTCAACACCTCGGCTGACATGGCAGCTGCAACGTCTGCTTAACGACCCACTCCGTCACCTCGGCTAGACCGGGGGCGTCATCATCTCTTCATCAATCTACTCCGGAGCCTTCGGCGTCACCAGCCGACCAGCTTCATCACATTAGCTGGACTGGGGGCTTTGCCTTGGCGAGCCAACCTTTGCCAGCATCCCCATGCCGTCGCTTCATCGCCCATCAGGCAATGGGTGTGCGGATCAAGTCCAAATTCTGGGAGTAATCTTTCTTTAGATTTCTACAACAGATAAACCACGAGCTATTAATCCTAGTAATATTTTCTTGCTTGGGTTTACTTTTTCTGAGGAATTATTACTCTGGTTTGTTCCATCATCTATACACAGGCCTGTCAAGTAATGGCCGCATTAGCGATGTTTGAATGATGGTTCGGTCAGTTTCCCGTCCGCAGTTTGGCGAACGCCTCATCGGGGACTCGGACCGCCCTGTGAATACAGGCTTTGTCACGCCCGCGCCCTGCATCGACATTGGCTTCGAAGCCAGTCCACATCTCTTTAAAAAAACATTTTGCGTAAATTAATTATGCGAGGTTTTTCTTCTATATTTATATTATTATTTTTTGGACTGCACTATTTTATGTGTGTAGGTAAATGACTTTGGCTGCATCACGCGGTCACTTTGGCAAGCCGATGCCGTCGTCCCAATCGGCTCGCGTGATCACCTTGTTGGTCAAATTGCCATACCGACATGTTCTGTTGCCTCGGGGACTTCGGCATCGCTGACAAAGCTCTACCTCATCGCGTGTCCATCACACGGGCCATATTTCTTTTATTACTCACTTTGCATGAATTATAACTTATGCAATGAATTTTTATTTAATTTTTATTATTACTATTATCTCTGGCTTTCACTATTTTCTGTGCACAGGTAAATAATCCGGGTTGGGCAGCGCTGTCACCACGGCGTACCGACGTATCACGTCACCTCGGCTGGACTGGGGCTTCGTCATCATATCATTAACCCACACCATGGACTTCGGCGTCATACTGCCGGCCTGCTCTGTCGCCTCATTCAGACAGGAGGTTCCACCCTGCCACATTAGTTGTGCTATGTCGCCACTTCGGAGTGCCGAGCTCTTCGCTCCGCCACCTCGGGACTGGCTTGGGGGCTGGGACCTCGTCATGTGCTACCTCTTGAGCACCGTGTTGGTTTTCCCTTTAAGAGAAAAGGGTGATGCAGCAAAGTAGCATAAGTATTTCCCTAAGTTTTTGAGAACCAAGGTATCAATCCAGTTGGAGATCACGCTCAAGTCCCACGCACCAACACAAATAAATAAGAACCTCGCAACCAACGCGATAAAAGGATTGTCAAGCCCTTCACGGTCACTTACGAGAGTGAGATCTGATAGATATGATAAGATAATATTTTTGGTAATTTTATGATAAAGAGAAATAAAGATGCAAAGTAAAATAAATGGCAAAGGAAATAACTAAGTGTTTGAAGATTAATATGATGAAAGATAGACCCGGGGCCATAGGTTTCACTAGTGTCTTCTCTCAAGAGCATAAGTATTACGGTGGGTAAATGAATTACTATCGAGCAATTGATAGAATTGAGCATAGTTATGAGAATATCTAGGTATGATCATGTATATAGGCATCACGTCCGTGACAAGTAGACCAAAACGATTCTGCATCTACTACTATTACTCGAAACATCAACCGCTATCCAGCATGCATCTAGAGTATTAAGTTCATAAGAACAGAGTAATGCTTTAAGGAAGATGACATGATGTAGAGAGATAAACTCATGCAATATGATATAAACCCCGTCTTTTTATCCTCGATGGCAACAATACAATACGTGTCGTTTCCCTTTCTGTCACTGGGATCGAGCACTGGAAGATTGAACCCAAAGCTAAGCACTTCTCCCATTGCAAGAAAGATCAATCTAGTAGGCCAAACCAAACTGACAATTCAAAGAGACTTGCAAAGATAAACCAATCATACATAAAAGAATTCAGAGGATAATCAAATATTCTTCATAGATAAATTGGATCATAAACCCACAATTCATCGGATCTCGACAAACACACCGCAAAAGAAGATTACATCGAATAGATCTCCAAGAAGATCGAGGAGAACTTTGTATTGAGATCCAAAGAGAGAGAAGAAGCCATCTAGCTAATAACTATAGACCCGTAGGTCTGAAGTAAACTACTCACACATCACCAGAGAGGCCATGGAGTTGATATAGAGGCCCTCCGTGATCAATGCCCCCTCCGGCGGAGCTCCGGAAAAGGCCCCGAGATGGGATCTCTCGGGTACAGAAGGTTGCGGCGATGGAATTAGGTTTTTGTGGTGCTTCTGGATGTTTGGGGGTATATATATATATATATATATATATATATATATATATATATATATATATATATATATAGGAGGAACAAGTACGTCGGTGGAGCAATGGGGGGGGCCACGAGGGTGGGCCATGAGGAGGAACAACTACTCACACATCACCGAAAAACTCCTTTCAAACATTCCTTTATGCTTTGCAGAATAATTCTACATTATCTTCAATCAACAATATGTCATTCACATATACTTATCAGAAATGTTGTAATGCTCCCACTCACTTTCTTGTAAATACAGGCTTCACCGCAAGTCTGTATAAAACTATATGCTTTGATCAACTTATCAAAGCATATATTCCAACTCCGAGATGCTTGCACCAGTCCATAGATGGATCGCTGGAGCTTGCATATTTTGTTAGTACCTTTAAGATTGACAAAAACCTTCTGGTTGCATCATATACAACTCGTCTTTAATAAATCTATTAAGGAATGCAGTTTTGTTTATCCATTTGCCAGATTTCATAAAATGCGGCAATTGCTAACATGATTCGGATAGACTTAAGCATAGATATGAGTGAGAAATTCTCATCGTAGTCAACACCTTGAACTTGTCGAAAACCTTTTTGTGGCAATTCAAGCTTTGTAGATAATGACACTACTACCAGCGTCCGTCTTCCTCTTGAAGATCCATTTAATCTCAATGTCTCGCCGATCAATGGGAAAGTCAATTAAAGTCCATACTTTTCTCTCATACATGGATCTCATCTCAGATTTCATGGCCTCAAGCCATTTCGCGGAATCTGGGCTCATCATCGCTTCTTCATAGTTCGTCGGTTCGACATGGTCAAGTAACATGACCTCCAGAACAGGATTACCGTACCACTCTGGTGCGGATCCCACTCTGTTTACCTACGAGGTTCGGTAGTAACTTGATCTGAAGTTACATGATCATCATCATTGGCTTCCTCACTAATTGGTGTAGTAGTCACAGGAACATATTTCTGTGATGAACTACTTTCCAATAAGGGAGCAGGTACAGTTACCTCATCAAGTTCTACTTTCCTCCCACTCACTTCTTTCGAGAGAAACTCCTTCTCTAGAAAGGATCCATTCTCAGCAACAAACATCTTGCCTTCTGATCTGTGATAGAAGGTGTACCCAACATTTTCTTTTGGGTATCCTATGAAGACGCACTTCTCTGATTTGGGTTTGAGCTTATCAGGTTGAAACTTTTTCACATAAGCATTGCAACCTCAAACTTTAAGAAACGACGGCTTAGGTTTCTTGCTAAACCACAGTTCACACGGTGTCGTCTCAATGGATTTAGATGGTGCCCTATTTAACGTGAATGTAGCATAACCCCAAAACGATAGTGGTAGATCGGTAAGAGACATCATAGATCGCACCATATCTAATAAAGTACGGTTATGATGTTCGGACACACCATTACACTGTGGTGTTCCAGGTGGCGTGAGTAGTGAAACTATTTCACATTGTTTTAACTGAAGGCCAAACTCGTAACTCAAATATTTTACCTCTGCGATCATATCATAGAAACTTTTATTTTCTTGTTACAATGATTCTCCACTTCACTCTGAAATTCTTTGAACTTTTCAAATATTTCAGACTTGTGTTTCATTAAGTTCATATACTCATATCTGCTCAAATCATCTGTGAAGATCAAAAAATAACAATACTTGCCGTGAGCCTTAACACTCACCGGACCACATACATCAGTCTGTATTATTTCCAATAAGTCAGTTGCTCGCTCCATTGTTCCGGAGAACGGAGTCTTCGTCATCTTGCCCATGAGGCATGGTTCGCAAGCATCAAGTGATTCATAATCAAGTGATTCCAAAAGTCCATCAGCATGGAGTTTCTTCATGCGCTTTACACCAATATGACCTAAATGGCAGTGCCACAAATAAGTTGCACTATCATTATTAACTTTGCATCTTTTGGTTTCAATATTACGAATATGTGTATCACTATGATCGAGATCCAACGAACCATTTTCATTGGGTGTGTAACCATATAAGGTTTTATTCATGTAAACAGAACAATAATTTATTTTAACACTAATCCCGAAAGTATAGGGAGTGTGCGATGATGATCATATCAATCTTGGAACCACTTCCAACATACATCGTCTCTTCACCCTTAACTAGTCTCTATTCATTCTGCAAGTCCCGTTTCGAGTTACTACTCTTAGCAACTGAAACAGTATCAAATACCGAGGGGTTGCTACGAACACTAGTAAAATACGCATCAATAATCTGCATATCAAATATACCTTTGTTCACTTTGCCATCCTTCTTATTCGCCAAATACTTGGGGCGGTTCCGCTTCCAGTGACTAGTCCCTTTGCAGTAGAAGCACTTAGTCTCAGGCTTAGGACCAGACTTGGGCTTCTTCACTTGAGCAGCAACTTGCTTGCCGTTCTTCTTGAAGTTCCCCTTCTTCCCTTTGCCCTTTTCTTGAAACTAGTGGTCTTGTCTACCATCAACACTTGATATTTTTCTTGATTTCTACCTTTGTTGATTTCAGCATTACGAAGAGCTTGGGAATCGCTTCCGTTATCCCTTGCATATCATAGTTCATCACGAAGTTCTACTAACTTGGTGATGGTGACTAGAGAATTCTGTCAATCACTATCTTATCTGGAAGATTAACTCCAACTTGATTCAAGCGATTGTAATACCCAGACAATCTGAGCACATGCTCACTGCTTGAGCTATTCTCCTCCATCTTTTTAGCTATAGAACTTGTTGGAGACTGCATATCTCTCAACTCCGGTATTTGCTTGAAATATTAACTTCAACTCCTGGAACATCTCATATGGTCCATGACATTCAAAACATCTTTGAAGTCCCGATTCTAAGCCGTTAAGCATGGTGCACTAAACTATCAAGTAGTCATCATATTGAGCTAGCCAGACGTTCATAAAGTCTGCCTCTACTCCTGCAATAGGTCTGTCACCTAGCGGTGCATCAAAGACATAATTCTTCTATGCAGCAATGAGGATAATCCTCAGATCACGGATCCAATCCGCATCATTGCTACTAACATTTTTCAAAATAATTTTTCTCTAGGAACACAATAAATTGGGAGCAACATCGCAAGCTATTGATCTCCAACATAGATATGCTAATACTACCAGGACTAAGTTCATGATAAATTAAAGTTCAATTAATCATATTACTTAAGAACTCCCACTTAGATAGACATCCCTCTAATCTTCTAAGTGATCACGTGATCCATATCAACTAAACCATGTCCGATCATGACGTGAGATGGAGTAGTTTCAATGGTGAACATCACTATGTTGATCATATCTACTATATGATTCACGCTCGACCTTTCGGTCTCCGTGATCCGAGGCCATATTTGTTATATGCTAGGCTCGTCGAGTTTAACCTGAGTATTCCGTGTGTGCAACTGTTTTGCACCCGTTGTATTTGAACGTAGAGCCTATCACACCCGATCATCACGTGGTGTCTCAGCACGAAGAACTTTCACAACGGTGCATACTCAGGGAGAACACTTGTACCTTGATAATTAGTGAGAGATCATCTTATAAAGCTACTGTTGAACTAAGCAAAATAAGATGTATAAAAGATAAACATCACATGCAATCAAAATATGTGACATGATATGGCCATCATCATCTTGTGCCTTTGATCTCCATCTCCAAAGCATCGTCATGATCTCCATCGTCACCGGCAGACACCATGATCTCCATCATCTTGATCTATATCAATGTGTCGTCACATGATTGTCTCGCCAACAATTGCTCTTGCAACTATTTCTATCACATAGCAATAAAGTAAAGCAATTATTTGGCGCTTGCATCTTATTCAATAGAAAGATAACCATAAGGCTTTTGCCAGTTGCCGATAACTTCAACAAAACATGATCATCTTATACAACAACTTATATCTCATCACGTCTTGACCATATCACATCACAACATGCCCTGCAAAAACAAGTTAGACGTCCTCTACTTTGTTGTTGCAAGTTTTAAGTGGCTGCTATGGGCTGAGCAAGAACCATTCTTACCTACTCATCAAAACCACAACGATAGTTTGTCAAGTTGGTGCTGTTTTAACCTTCACGAGGACCGGGCGTAGCCACACTTGGTTCAACTAAAGTTGGAGAAACTGACACCCGCCAGCCACCTATGTGCAAAGCACGTCGGTAGAACCAGTCTCGCGTAAGCGTACGCGTAATTTCGGTCCGGGCAGCTTCATCCAACAATACCGCCGAACCAAAGTATGACATGTTGGTAAGCAGTATGACTTATATCACCCACAACTCACTTGTGTTCTACTCGTGCATATGACATCTACACATAAAACCTGGCTCGGATGCCACTGTTGGTGAATGTAGTAATTTCAAAATTTTCGTACGCATATGCAAGATCATGGTGATGCATAGCAACCAGAGGGGAGAGTCTTGTCCACATACCCTCGTAGACCGAAAGCGGAAGCGTTAGCACAACGCGGTTGATGTAGTCGTACGTCTTCACGATCCGACCGATCCAAGTACCAAATGCACGGCACCTCCGAGTTCAGCACACGTTTAGCTTGATGACGTCCCGCGAACTCCGATCCAGCAGAGCTTCATGGGAGAGTTCCGTCAGCACAACGGTGTGGTGACGGTGATGATGTTGCTACCGACGCAGGGCTTCGCCTAAGCACCGTTATGATATGATCGAGGTGGAATATGGTGGAGGGGGCACCGCACACGGCTGGGAGAGATTAACTGATCAACTTGTGTGTCTATGGGGTGCCCCCTGCCCCCGTATATAAAGGAGCAAGGGGGGAGGCGGCCGGCCTAGGAGGAGGGCCGCCAAGGGGGGAGTCCTACTCCCACCGGGAGTAGGACTCCTCCTTACCTTGTTGGAGTAAGAGAGAAAGAAAGAGGGGGAGAGGAACAAGGAAAAGGGGGCTGCACTGTTGGGGATATTACTACTGGGCATAAACCGGCCTATCTGGGCCGGGTTAACTTCGTCAGTAGTTAAGTATGTTAAAGCCCAAGAAGACAGAGGAGGCCTCAAGGCCCATGGTCGGTTCAAGGCATGTAGCCGTAAACCGGCGTTAGTAGTTAACTTGTATTGTAAGTTAAGAATAAGTAGAGACCAAACCGGACACATCGATGAGCCGGTATTGGGACTCCGTAAGCCGACGGGAGTCACCCGTGTATATAAGGGGACGACCCGGTGGCGGTTCAAGGATACAGACAACAACTCGAGACATAGGCGAAGCTTGTTTGCTCCCTAGTCATTGAAACCCCCATCAATTCCTTCACAACTAGACGTAGGCTTTTACCTTCATCGAAGGGGCCGAACTAGTATAAACTCCCTTGCGTCCCTGTGTCCGCTTTAACCCCTTCAAGCTAACCCATCGTGATGGCTCCACGAGTAAGTCCTTTCTCTAGGACATCTGTCGTGACAAAACCACGACAGTTGGCTCCCACCATGGGGCTATCGCACGATGGTTTCAAGTTCTTGGAGGGCCACTTTGAAGGACTCAAGGGCTATGCCGTAGGCCGGATGACTAAGAGTCGTCGCGGCAAGCTCTACATCAATGACGCAGGCTGGGGCCCCAAGGCCGGCTCAATTGAGTACGGGTACTGGGTCCCCTTTGGTGGCATTCACGTTTTCATTGGCAAGATCGGTGAACCGGGCCCCGAGCTGGACATCTGCACCGACCTCGTCGAGACGGCTCAGCGTGCGTGATCCGCCCGGGTTAAACTGGCCATGAAGCGTGCCTTCGTGGGAGTCATCCATGGAAGAAGTTATGAGGATGGATCAGAATCTCGCGGCGATACCGTCGTTTGTTCCAATGACGAGTCATCGACCGGAGAAACCAAATCTCTTTATCAGCTACAAGACGGCCGGATTGGGGGCTGTTCCGATGGCGACAGTATTCCGGACCCCTCTGATCTGCCCAACCGGGTTGGAATATTCATGACTAGCACACAAGCAGCGCTTCATTCTTCGACCGCTGCTGCAACGACCTCCGGTTCAGCAGCGGCAACGGCTGCCAGGGCAGGATGCCCTGTGCGCCCGCCGGCTCAAGTTCTATCAGAGCTATTTGATGCATTGGCTGTGCTTATGTCTGAGGCTAATCCGGCGGATCATGGCGTTCACAACGCCGAGATTGCAAAAGTGAAGGAACAGATCACCCAGGACAAGGCAGATCTAGCAGCCGAGGACACCAGGATGGCCACGGAGCGGGCCGCTTTAGACGCAAGCCTACAGGCTCATGTTGGACCAGAGTGCGTCGCAGGAAGTCATGAGGAGGAAGTACCGATCCCGTTTGCCTCCGGTTTTTGAGGCCAGAGACCTTTTCAACACTCCAGGAGTAGGAACCGGCAATCCGATGGAGGGAAACCGGGCTGAAGCTCCCGGGGCCGGCGCCCCGGTTCAGCCTCATCAGGTGGACCCGCCTCATCAAAACACTATTATACCTCAAGTTGTTTCAACACCTCCGGGTCACTACTCCAACCCAATGGACATTCTCGTTGCCGCTACTGCACGGCTGGAGGCCATTCCAATTGAAGGTGATTCGCCGCAGGCAGTAGAGACGCGACGGGTTAAGGAGCTTCTGAGGACAACCTTGGTCCAACAGGAAGCATACTCGTACAGCCATGACCGGATCCACTCGACCCCCTATCGAAGCCGGAGCTATAGCAGACATATGGATGAACCGACAGTGTCGAGTAACGAACGACGTGGAGCACCCCGTGGCAACAACCCGACGGGTGGTGCTGATGATGCTCAGGAAGTGGTGAACCGGGCCCGAGTGCGCAGGGAGGCCGAGTTAGCTGCACAGCATCAGGCTCGGCAGCTCACACCGGTTCGTCCAACCATCTCGATCGAACCTGGTGTTACTTCTAGTTCTTTGGGGGTGCATTGCCTTATCCCCGCTTTACGCAATGTGCGCCTGCCCAAGGATTTCAAGGGCCCGCGCAAGGTACCAAATTACATGGCGGATCAGCCTCCGGAGACATGGGTGGAGAGCTATGAGATGGCCATGGAGATGCTTGATGTGGATGACACGGCGTGTGCGAAATACTTCACCATGATGCTTGAAGGAACGGCCCGTACTTGGTTAAAAAGCTTGCCGGCTAATTCTATCAGTTCATGGGCCCAACTACGAGCCCGGTTTATTAGCAATTTCAAGGATACATGTAAACAGCCTATGTCGATAGTGGACTTAGCTGCATGCGTCCAGGAGGAAGGAGAGTCAACAACTCATTGGGTGTGCCGGGTTTCACAAGTGTTGCACTCATCAGACCGCATCAACGCTAACACCGCAGTATTAACCCTAGAAGGCAACTGCCGGTTTGGGCCCCTGAAGCTGAAGTTGGGACGGATGAAGCATCATTGCACTGACATGGGGCCCCTCATGGCCGCTTTGGTGAAATATGCTGATTCTGATAGTACCAAGGATCCCGAAATCTGATGATGACAAGATAGGGAAGGGAAAGAGGAACATCAACTCCAAGGGTCAGCAGCATCACTGGGCAGGCAATGGTGGTGGAGGCAAGCGTAAAGCGGATGGTAACATGGACTTTGTGGCTAATACTAACGCACAAGATAATGGCCAGCGATGTAGGGGTAAACCGAAAAATTGTAATGGGGCACCCAATCCCAATCCTAACCAACGAAGGAGTCACCAGCAAACCACCTTTGGAAGGATTGTTTTATTATGCAGGAGTTCAAGAATTCTAATAATTTCCGGTATGATCACGAATCTGGCGGTGGCTCAGGAACCGGGCCGGGTTACGGTGGACGAAGTTCCGGTTTAGGATTTAATGGTAATCCGGGCGGACATAATGGTCAAAATAGTCAGAACAACCAGGGTGGTTACAACCAACAACAGCAACAGTCGGGTTACCAGAGCAACCCAAAGCAGTTGAGTAGTGGGCAGTACCACGTTTTCACCACTAGCTTGGAAAAGCGAGACCGGAAGGTTCAGAGGCGGTCGGTCAACTCTATTGAACCGGCCATACCCCATTATCTACGTTGGTATGAACAGCCAATCATATGGAGCAGAGAGGATCACCCACCCTGGGTCGATAATCCAGGTCAGTTGGCTCTAGTGGTGGTGCCTCAGGTGGGAGGTTATAAGTTCACCAAGGTGCTCATGGATGGAGGTAGCAGCATTAATATCTTGTACTATGAGACCTTCCATCATATGGGACTGACAGATAAAAATCTTAAACCATCTAATACGGTGTTCCACAGTGTAGTACCTGGCAGATCAGCATATCTTGTTGGCAAGATAGCTCTAGAAGTGGCCTTTGGGGATGATGATCATGATTCCAGGTCGGAGACATTGATGTTTGAGGTGGTGAAAATCCAAAGTCCGTATCACGCCCTATTTGGGCGACCGGCCTACGCCAAGTTTATGGCACGACCCTGTTATGTGTATTTGCAGCTCAAGATGCCGGGTCACAAGGGGACAATAACGGTTCACGGAAGTCGCAAAATTGCTTTGGAGTGCGAGGAAGGTGATGCGGCCTATGCTGAGTCGGTTTGTGCCACCGAGGAGCTGAAGTATTATAAGGACAATGTTGATCCGGCAGACATGAGTCAATTAAAGAAGCCAACTACGGAGCATGATCCGGCCCTGAAGTTCAAATTGGCAGCAGAAACTAAGCTTGTTGACTTTGTACCTGGTGATTCGTCCAAGCAGTTCAACATCAGTGCTAATTTGGATCCGAAATAGGAAAGCGCGCTCCTCGAGTTCATCCGTGAGAATCGGGACATTTTTGCATGGAATGCCTCTGACATGCCAGGTGTACCGAGGCAACTCGCTAAGCACACCCTTAATGTGGATCCTAAATACAAAACGGTGAAACAGTTCCTCCGCCGGTTTAACAAAGAAAGACGCAAGGCAATTGGAGAATAGGTAGCCAGGCTCTTAGCAGCTAGTTTTATTGTTGAAGTTTTTCACCCTGAGTGGCTTGCCAATCCGGTGCTGGTCCTTAAGAAAACCGATACCTGGCGCATGTGTGTGTATTACACAGATCTTAATAAAGCTTGTCCAGCAGATCCTTTTGCCCTCCCCCGTATTGATCAAATTATTGATGCTATGGCGGGTTGTGAGCGTTTAAGTTTTTTGGATGCATATTCTAGCTATCATCAGATCAAAATGGCAGTTAAGTACCAGGAGAAAACGGCATTCATAACTCCCTTTGGAGTCTTCTGCTATGTGTCTATGCCCTTTGGGCTCAAGAGTGCCCAGGCAACTTATCAACGTTGTGTGAAAAATTGTTTACACAAACAGATTGGCCGTAATGTACACGCCTACGTGGATGATATTATGGTTAAATCCAGGGAGAAGGAGACTCTGATTGGTGATTTAAAGGAAACTTTAGATAACCTGAGGACATACAAGATGATGCTTAATCCGGACAAATGCGTCTTTGGTGTACCGGCGGGCAAGTTTTTAGGCTTCTTGGTGTCCAATAGGGGAATTGAGGCTAATCCAGAGAAGATCACAGCCATCACCTCCCTTGCTAAACCGAAGTGTATCAATGATGTTCAGCGCCTGGCGGGCCGGATTGCCGCGCTAAGCCGGTTTATCAATCGCCTTGGTGAGAAGGCAATCCCTTTGTATTAGATGTTGAAAAAGACGGATCAGTTTGTCTGGAGTTCTGCTGCTGATGAAGCATTTGAGGACTTAAAGCGACAATTGGCCAATCCGCCTGTGCTCGCTGCTCCCATTGACAAGGAGCAATTACTGCTATATGTTGCTGCTAACGCTCAGGCGGTCAGCGTGGCTATTGTGGTGGAGCGAAAGGAGGCAGGTAAGGAGCATCCGGTTCAACGTCCAGTCTATTATATCAGCGAGGTGCTCATTGAGTCCAAGCAAAGGTATCCGCATTGGCAGAAGTTGGTGTATGGAGTCTTCATGGCAAGCCGGAAGCTTAAACAATACTTCCAAGGGCATCCAATTACGGTGGTCAGTTCTGCTCCTTTGGGAGATATCATCCAGAACCGGGAAGCAACTGGCCGGATTGCCAAGTGGGCTATAGAGCTTGGGCCGCACGATTTGAAGTATGTGCCTCGGACGGCAATTAAGTCTCAAGCACTGGTTGATTTTATCAATGATTGGACGGAAATGCAAGCACCTGAAGAAAAGCCGGATCACACATATTGGACCATCCATTTTGACGGATCCAGGAAATTGGAAGGTTCGGGGGCTGGAGTCGTATTGACTTCCCCATGAGGTGACAAGTTTTGTTATGTTCTCCGCTTAATGTTCCCTTGTACTAACAACGCAGCTGAGTATGAAGCCTTGCTCCATGGTCTCTGGATGGCTAAGGAGATGAATCTAGGTCGAGTTAAGTGCTTCGGTGACTCGGACCTCGTGCCTCAGCAAGTGTCTGGCACTTGGGACTCCAAGGATCCACTCATGGCAGCATATCGCCGTGAGGTGGATATTGTTGCAGGTCATTTCAAAGTCTATCAGGTGGACCACGTGGACCGGCGGAAAAATGAAGCGGCAGACGCTTTAAGCCGGCTGGGCTCTCAGCGCAAACCGGTTCCGCCCAATGTTTTTCTGGATGTGCTGCACAACCCATCGGTCAAGATCCCTGGTGAAGCGGATTTGGCTATACCTGATCCGGAAGCTCAATTGGTGGAAGCTCTTAATGTTATTCCGGATTGGACGCTTCCCTACTTGGCGTACAAGAACCGGGGCGAGTTACCAGAGGATGAGACTCTGGCCAGACAGATAATCCGGCGATCCAAGTCCATGACTATTATCAACGGCGAGTTGCATCATTGCAGTGTATCAGGGGCATTTCAACGCTGTGTGTCTCCTGAAGAAGGCCGTGAAATTTTGCATGAGATCCACGCAGGGGATTGTGGTCACCACGCCTGTTCAAAATCTCTGGTGGCTAAAGCATTTCGCCATGGTTTCTATTGGTTAACTGCCCATGCTGATGTAGAGGATCTGGTCAGATGATGTGATGGTTGCCAAAAGTTCTCAAGACGTGCTCATGTACCAGCTCAAGAATTGAGAATGATTCCAATTACTTGGCCGTTTGCGACTTGGGGGCTGGATATGGTTGGGCCTTTTAAAAGGTCCAAAGATAAGAAGACCCACCTCCTGGTGGCAGTTGACAACTTTACAAAGTGGGTGGAGGCAGAACCTGTTAGCAAGTGTGATGCGGCCACAGCGGTTCAGTTCATTAAAAAAGTGATTTTCCGGTTTGTCTTTCCACATAGTATCATCACAGATAATGGTACCAATTTTTCCAAAGATGCCATGAAGGAGTTCTGCGAACGAGGGCACATCCAGCTCGATGTTTCATCAGTGGCACACCCACAGTCCAATGCTCAAGCAGAAAGAGCTAATCAAGAGATCTTGAGAGGCATCAACCCCCGGCTCATGGTTCCTTTGCAGAGAACGCCGGGTTGTTGGGTAGAAGAATTACTATCTGTGTTGTGGAGCATCAATACAACGCCCAACATGTCAAGAGGATACACACCGTTCTTCATGGTTTATGGAGCGGAGGCGGTTCTCCCCAGTGATATCCGTCATGATTCACCTCGTGTGACGGCTTATATTGAAGCGGACAACGAAATGACACGGCAAGATGCTTTGGACTGGTTGGATGAAGAGCGTGACATAGCAGTCGCCCGATCAGCGATTTACCAACAGGATCTTCGTCGTTATCACAGTCGCCGAGTCAGAACCAGAACCTTCTAGGAAGGAGATTTGGTGCTTCGGCTCATTCAAGATCAGACTGATATGCATAAGTTATCCCCACCTTGGGAGGGGCCTTTCATGGTCAGCAAGAATCTGCACAACGGGTCATACTATCTGATCGATATTCGAGAACATAAGGACTCACGTACATCAGAGGAGGAGACCAACAGGCCGTGGAACATAGCTCATCTTCGGCCTTATTATACCTGAGCCATTGGTTCTACTTATGTACATAGTACAACGATGTATATGTTAACTATAATAAACCGGCACCTCAGCTAAAGCGGGGTATCTATTCTTTTACATCATGTGTGGTTACACGGAGTTGTTCTAAAGCGGCTTCTGGTTTACCCCTTGAGTTCGCTTTTCTGAAAGCATCGTGTTATATCACTTGGAGGATTGGTCGTGTCCGAACCAATACCATACCTCTTGATAGGCGAGAGCCACCAGATCACTTGGGGACTTGGTCACGTCTGAACCACTCATGCCTCTTGATCGGCCTAAGGCCACAGAATCACTTGGGGGCTTGGTCGAACCCGAACCATCGCCATGCCACTTGGTCGGCATAACTGCCACGGTTTCATTTGGGGACCTGGCTGACTAGAACCATAGTTACACCTAACGGGAGCTTGGTCGTGTTCGGCCATGGTAACGCCATTTGATCAGCTCAAATAAATCTTTTTTGCAAACGGTTTTCTCATTGCTTTTTGCTTCGCATTTTTCTTTGCCAGATTCTTTTTCTTTTTTATTGCGTTCTTTTTAAAACCGACAAAGTTTTCAACCAATCCATTGACGGAACACAGTTCACGTCAATCTGGACACTATTTGCCCGGTTTGATCCTTGTTGTTAACATCCTCTTATGGAGTAACACGATGTTTATTATAACCCGGCACGGTTTACATGGTAAACCAGAGTCATATATATACAGGAGCTGTTATCTCCTCAATAGTGTGGGTTTGCAAAACTCCGCTTCAAGATTAGCCAAGCCAACTTCACGCTCAATGATGGCAGGTATTATGTATCTCAAAAATTTGATCATATACTTAAAATTTTGTTTTGGATGTTTTGATTTCATATATGCAGACATGATATTCCGCCTGACGGTACAACCGCGGTGGCACTTGACGAATTTCTCATTTCAGAAAGTGCTTTAGAAAGTTCATCACCACAGGAAGAACAAATTATGCACGAAGGCATATCAACGTCAAAAGTATCATCTAGCCTATTACAAGGCAACATGGTGCCCATAATAATATAATTTTTTTTGCAAAGGAGAGGCAGTTTTAAAACAGTTTTCCGGTTCAAGCTTGGTCACCAGCCTGGCCTGATGGTTGTGGGTCATCCTGCGCTGCTTCAGCCTCCATTTCGCTACCTAGTGGCTGGAAATCCACAGTTGTCCAGTCGATTCCCATTAATGCTTGAAAAACAGCTTCACCATGGATCAGCAATGACGGGTCAATATCAGGAGCATAAGTATGCTTACGGATTGGAGGGATCAGATTTTCTAATTCATGGATTGGTCCAGCTATTCGCTTGTTCTGACTGTCATATTGGGCTTGATAATGAGACAAATCTACTTCTTCAGCCAATTGACAAGCTAGCAGACGTACCTCCCGGTTTATTGCTCACAGATCCGCTTCACCAAATTCTGACCCGTCTTCCTTCAAGCTGGGATAGCCCTGAGCCGCTTCAATAGGATCAAAATTCGGCACCCAGGCTTTTTCCCGGATTAAGGCATTGATTGCACCGGTTCGAGCAGCAGATTTCTTGAGCTCTTCAACCCGGGCAGGAAGCACCGACAGTTTCATCAGAGTATCTTGAATCAAAGTGGGTGCCGGTTTGTTATGAGATGCGGTACAGATGATCCGCTGGGCACCAGTATAAAATTGTTCAATCAATGTATAGGCGGCTTTCAGTTTCTTCCGAACATCTGACCCCAAGTGACCAATGCGTGTCCCTGAAATACCATAAAGGGTTAATAAACCGGCGACTCTGTAAGAAGGCAGAGCCAATTCAGAAGGCAAACTAGCTTACCAAAGATAGCAGTAGTCATGGCATGCACGTGCCGCTTTATGATGGTCAGTTCATCCGCCACTGGTTTTAGTGCAGCCTCGGCATCCTCTGCTCGTTTGATTAAAGCGGACTTTTCAGTGGCCCAATCCGCCCGCTTCTTCTTGAAGCTCTCCTTAAGCTGTTCCATGGCGCTTAAAGCGCTGGCCAATTCGTCTTTTGCTTTGGTGGTTTCAGCCTCTTGGGTTTTCAGGTTTTCTTGGAGATCGGTGACTTGGTTTTCTTTCGTCTTCAGCTCCGCCTGCATGCATACAGATATACGCTTCAACAAATCGGTATAAGGATTCAAGTACCAGCCACATAACAAGTTATGCACTTAGCACTTGGGGGCTAATGCATATTCGATCTTCATCTTTCAATTGCTTGCAAAGTCCCAAGATCAATACAAGTATTCAACTTGGCACTTGGGGGCTAATGGCTATATATATTCTCATGCGGCAATCTCAATTACTTAAAGTACCGGTTTAACTACGCTAAGTTGAACCGGCCCTTGGGGGCTACATCGGCAAAAGTCCAAAGTATTAAGATTTATGTTAGTAAGTCCTGGTTTGAAAGAAGATTACAAACCGGCCCTTGGGGGCTAAGGAGTCAGTAAATATTGAAGCAGACAAGCAAGAAAGAGCGTATGGAAGTTACCTCGTATTTATCCTTCATCATATTTATCAGACTGGCGTCATAGTCACGGCTGGCATACAGCCGGTTCAGGTAGCCAGAATGGATATCTTGGGCGTTCAGAGCAGCGTAAGTTGCCAGATCAGCATTCCACTTGCCTTTACCAAAGGCAGCAAATTCTTCCTTGGCAGAATGTTTGGACAAAGCAACAGGATTGCTTGGCTCGGTATGGCCAGTGCCAGTAATGACAACCTCATCCTCCTGAGTATCGCCGGTTTGCACTGGGGCTGTTGGCTTGTCAGTAGGTTTTGCTGGACCGGTGGATCTCTCAATCCGGATGGAGCCTGTGGGCTGATTGACAGGACCTAAGGCATCAGTAGGTCTCTCTTCAGCAATAAGATCATCGTCTTGCTGCGGTGGATCGTTGGGTATATCCTCAGGAATAGCCGCTTCAAGATCGGGTGTCTTGCCTGGCTCAAGAACGGCATCTTCTTCGGCCGCTTTGTCCAGGCGGGCCTTCTTGCTTGGCCTAGGTTTGGCCCTGGAAAGAATAACAAAATCAAATACAACATATGTTCTAAGGCAATGTGCTGTAAGTATCATAATAAGTATAGCTTACCCAAGCACCGTTTTGAGCGGTGGCAGCTGAGTAGCCGATGACTCGCCAGAGGATGAGTGGGAAGTAACCTGGTAATTAGAGTCAGATGGATTAAGAGGTTGGCGAAAGCAGCCCGCTTTAGGACAATCACTGACAAGCAAATTAGAGACCTCTGAACGGCGTTTCCGAACCGGACTGTTCGGTAAACCGGCGGAGGTAACTACCTGGCCGCTGTGCCGGGTTGTGCGACGAGCTTCGTGCTGTTGGGTCTTCATAAGAAATTTGGGATCCAAATAAGCAAGAGGATGAGAAAATTTAACTTTCCGGTTTGCCTGACGGATTTTTAGCGAAGGCAAAGGTTCTGAATCGGAAGAGAGAATAATTACCTCTGCAGCATCAGCGTGGCTGGCTTCGGCATCATCCTGACAAATATCATCATCAATAAGACGCATGAAAAATAAGCCAAGTGAGTCAAGCTCTACCTCAAGGTCCGGATTATCCACATCATCATCAGGGGCCGGATTAGAAGATGCAGTAGTTCTTTTCTTGTGGGTAGTCTTCTTTACAACTTTAGTCTTTTGCCGGGTTGCTCTTTCCGGTTTGTCTGGCTTTTCCGGTTTCTCCAGCGGAAATTTCTTGCTCCAAAACGGATCATTGCCCTGATTACACAGACACTGATATTAAACGATGACCAGATATATCAATAATAGATTCAGCAAAAGGAAAAATCAAGGTCTTACAGCTGGCGGTTTGTTGGTGGCACAGAAGGGAAGCAGGCCGTTTCTAGCACAGATATGTTCCGGTTCATTCAGCATCTTATTCACAGCTTCTGTGATTTCTTCATCGGTGAGCTGGATTCTGGAATGTCGTAGTGGGTCATCAACACTGCCGGTATATTCACACATCAAACCGGAGCGCTGACTAAGGGGCAGTATGCTCCATGATATCCAACAGCGAGCGAGATCAACCCCTGTTAAACCGTTGGCCATAAAGGCTCTAAGCTTCGACAGTTGAGGAGCATATTTGCTTCTCTCCTGGGTAGTCAATCTTTGCGGAAAAGGGTGTGTATTGCTGAGCTGCTCCGGACGAAAGCCGGGCAAGGGATTCTCACCAGCAGGGGAGGTATCTTTGCAGTAGAACCATGTCTGATTCCACTCTTTGGGGTGGCTGTGCAGTTTGGCATGAGGGTATGTGACCTCTTTCCTTTTCTGGATCGCCACGCCACCCAACTCCGTATTGGAGCCGTCAGTAAACTCAGTACGGCGGTTTAGATGGAAAAGGTCTCGAAACAATTCCACTGTGGGCTCCTCTTGAAAGAACGCTTCACAGAGCACTTGGAAGTGACACATATTCGTAACAGAATTGGGGCCAGTATCTTGTGGATGGAGTTGGAAATCGGCCAAAACATCTCGGTAAAATTTAGAACCGGGTGGTTTAAAGCCCCGAGCTAAGTGATCTACAAAAACAACAACTTCTCCTTCTTGAGGAGTGGGAGGGCATTCTTTGCCAGGAGCCCTCCAATGAATGGTATCTTTGCTTCCTAAAGCGCCGATCAAGACTAGATCGTCCAGCTGAGCCTCTGTGACGCGAGAAGGAACCCAATTGCATTCATATACTTGCTTGGCCATGATGGAATCTACAAGGTAGAAGATCTCGGTTCAAAAATACATTTGATCAAGGTATATTGGTATGTGCAATGTTAAACCGGAGACAGATCTATCTAAACCAGAGTTTTATGAAGCAACAACATCTGGCGGTTCAACAAGGGGACTAATGGTATAAACCGGTTTGGCAATTTTTTTCTACAAGGTTAAACCGCCGGGTTTAAACATTGAAGCAGAGGAGTAAGTTTACAGAAACAGATTTCGTAAGATTTCTCTACAGCGATGGATCTAAAGCAAGTTCAGAAAAAAGATAAATATTCAGACCAAAAGGAGCAGTACCGAATCAATGAACAAGATGTACATACAGATCTATAGTTTTGAGATGTGCAAGTGAAGGCGAAGGGTAAACAGCTACCATTGCATAGAATAAAGATTTGCGAGCCATCTAAAGATCTATCGTATGAGCAAGAGGCAGACGATGAACACTGAAGAACTGCGAAACCCTAGGTCAGATCTGCGGGGGAAAGGATGGAAGATTTACCAGAGCTGAGGAAGATGCGGAAGGTTGCCGCGATGCTCTGGTGCGCTCAGGTTGATGCAGCGGCCAAGGTTGAGGCAGAGGTCGACGGTGGTGGCGGAGCTCCGAGGCTGGCGACGTGAGGAAGACGAAGAAGGCACGAAAGGAGAAAAGAAATGACCCTTCGGTCCTATTTATAAGGCGAAAGAACATGTGTCAGGCGCGACAATCAAGGGGCCACGAAACGGAGCCGTCGCCTCGATTTCCGCCGATCTATTAAACAAAGAAGCATAATAGATAGCTTCGTTATGACAGGTGACGTCACTCCGGTTTACAGCAATCAGAGAAGATGACATCATGGCGGTTTACCAATTTATGAGAAGATGTTGAAGATGAATCTTTTGTTAAAGGATTGACATGAACCCGTTCAAATCAGTCTGGGGCCTAATGTTGGGGATATTACTACTGGGCATAAATCGGCCTACATGGGCCGGGTTAACTTCGTCAGTAATTAAGTATGTTGAAGCCCAAGAAGACAGAGGAGGGCTCAAGGCCCATGGTCGGTTCAAGGCCTGTAGCCGTAAACTGGCATTAGTAGTTAACTTGTATTTTAAGTTAGGAATAAGTAGAGACCAAACCGGACACATCTATGAGCCGGTATTGGGACTCCGTAAGCCGACGGGAGTCACCCGTGTATATAAGGGGACGACCCGGCGGCGGTTCAAGGATACAGACAACAACTCGAGACATAGGTGAAGCTTGTTTGCTCCCTAGTCAACGAAACCCCCATCAATTCCATCACAACTAGACGTAGGATTTTACCTTCATCGAAGGGGCCGAACTAGTATAAACTCCCTTGCGTCCCTGTGTCCGCTTTAACCCCTTCAAGCTAACCCGTCGTGATGGCTCCACGAGTAAGTCCTTTCTCTAGGACATCTGCCGTGACAAAACCACGACATGCACCCCTTGTCCAATTCGGACTAGAGGGGGGGCGCGCGCCTCCTTCCTTTTGGCCTCTCTCTCCTCTATTCCCGTATGCCCAATAAGGGCCATATACTCCCCAGCGAATTCCCGTAACTCTCCAGTACTCCAAAAAATACCTGAATCACTCGGAACCTTTCCGATGTCCGAATATAGTCGTGCAATATATAGATCTTTACGTCTCGACCATTTCGAGACTCCTCGTCATGTCACCGATCTCATCTGGGACTCTGAACTCCTTTGGTACATCAAAACTCATAAACTCATAATATAACTGTCATCGAAACCTTAATCGTGCGGACCCTACGGGTTTGAGAACAATGTAGACATGACCGAGACACGTCTCCGGTCAATAACCAATAGCGGAACCTGGATGCTCATATTGGCTCCCACATATTCTACGAAGATCTTTATCGGTCAAACGGCATAACAATATACTTTGTTCCCTTTGTCATCGGTATGTTACTTTCCCGAGATTCGATCGTCGGTATATCAATACCTAGTTCAATCTCGTTACCGGCAAGTCTCTTTACTCGTTCCGTAATACATCATTCTGCAACTAACTCATTAGTTGCAATGCTTGCAAGGCTTAAATGATGTGCATTACCAAGAGGGCCCAGAGATACCTCTCCGACAATCGGAGTGACAAATCCTAATCTCGAAATACGCCAACCCGACAAGTACCTTCGGAGACACCTGTAGAGCACCTTTATAATCACCCAGTTACGTTGTGACATTTGGTAGCACACAAAGTGTTCCTTCCGTAAACGGGAGTTGCATAATCTCATAGTCATAGGAACATGTATAAGTCATGAAGAAAGCAATAGCAACAAACTAAACGATCAAGTGCTATGCCAACGAAATGGGTCAAGTCAATCACATCATTCTCCTAATGATGTGATCCTGTTAATCAAATGACAACTCATGTCTATGGTTAGGAAACGTAACCATCTTTGATCAACGAGCTAGTCAAGTAGAGGCATACTAGTGACACTCTATTTGTCTATGTATTCACACATTTATTATGTTTCCGGTTAATACAATTCTAACACGTATTATGTTTCCTTCACTATAAGCTCGAGCCGCGCATCGACACCGAGCACATTAATCAGCTAAGTCGCTTCCATGCTCCATTTTTTTAATTCTCTTTCGGTTTGACCAAACATTATATTTATGCTAAAATATGTTTGTCAAAAATGAGGTTCATTAAAACCACTTTTCTTTGTCCGTGTTAACTCGGGCTCTTAAATTTATATGAGCCATTTTATAATAAGTGTTCTTCTTCTAAGTCGTTGCAAAGTCTTTTTCTACCACTCCTTTCTCGACTCGAGTGTGTGGTGAATAGTCGGATAGCCTGTTTTCTCTCTAATGCCACTCGAGTTTAGTTTGCTAAACTGGCTTAACGAGCAGTACTCCACCTTCGGGGTAGGAGGTTGTAGCCGTAGGCTGACCCTCTCGAAGTCTTGAGATTGGATGTGTCATATTAATGCACGACAGAAGCACAAAAGTAAGACCAATTTTCGGATTGGCACCAAATGACTCAATTTAGTTCGGGCGTAAAGTTTTTACTGGAGTTTTTTGGTTTTCCAAGCCTATAGCATTTTTAAACTATTTGTGTGTTTCTAGCATAAGTCTCGCAGTGCAATGTCGGACACCTTTAGAGATTCGGCAAAAAGATTCTTGGATATTGCTATATATGCATTGTTTTGAATTATGTTTTTGGTCAATAGTTGGTTTGCCCGGCTCTTGTGGTTGCCTCCTACGTTCCGCCTTGTTCGGCTAGGTGTGCAAAGGGAGAACCACTGTGATTGTGCTTCCAGCTTGAATGGTTAAGCACCTCAGTGGAGAAAGCCGAAAACAGACTGTCACAATGGGCGTAAACTGGTCAGTGATCCGATGATAGTCTCAAACTATAGATCAATACCGATTACCCCGTGTTAAACGATGGGCCTTTCATAGCATTGGCCTAAGTGTTAATGGCTAGACTTCGGTCGATGCCGAACACTAACCATGGGCTCGTAGCTTGCTTCCCCAGTTTAAAGCTCCTATGACTAAGTGAAAGTTATAAAGCCCGCATATCTAATTGCTTCGTTTCCGCTAGCACAACCGCATTCGGGCACCGAGACATCGGCTAAGGGTTGTTTTGTTATTGCGAAAACACCCTGCATAGCATCTACAAGGGGTGGAAGCCGATGATGGCTCACTTTCAACTGATAAACGGTAGCAATGGAGTCAAAATAAACATATCATCAGGATTTGTGTTTAATATACGAGGGCTGCCTTCCATAATCATCGTTATAAAGCCATAAATATGCATCAATTTGACTTAAGATTTTGGCCAAGCTGGGTTGCATGTTTCCTGTTCTTTGAAGGAAATATGCCCTAGAGGCAATAATAAATTTGTTATTTATATTTCCTTATATCATGATAAATGTTTATTATTCATGCTAGAATTCTATAACCGGAAACTTAGTACATGTGTGAATACATAGACAAACAGAGTGTCACTAGTATGTCTCTTCTTGACTAGCTCGTTAATCAAAGATGGTTAAGTTTCCTAGCCATGGACAAGAGTTGTCATTTGATGAACGGGATCACATCATTAGAGAAGTATGTGATTGAGTTGACCCATCTATTAGATTAGCACTATGATCATTTATTTATTGCTATTGCTTTCTCCATAACTTATACATGTTCCTATGACTATGAGATTATGCAATTCCTGAATACCGGAGGGACACTTAGTGTCATGGGTTTGTCACGGCAGATGTCCTCGTGAAAGGACTTAGTCGTGGAGCCACCGATACGGGTTAGCTTAAAGGGGTTAAACCGGACAAGGGACATGGGGGGTTTTTATACTAGTTCGGCCCCTTCGGTGAAGGTAAAAGCCTATGTCTAATTGTGTTGGTATTGCTAGGATTTCAATGACCAGGGAGCGAATCCGCTTTGCCTGGCTCTCGAGTTGTTGTCTGTCGTCCTTAAACCACTGTCAAGTCGTCCCTTATATACAAAGGTTGACGCCCGCCGGTTTACAGAGCCCCGAGGCTGGATCATAAACGTGTCCGGCTTGGTCTCTATTCCTTCTAACTTACAATACAAGCTACATGAGAGAACCGGTTTACATCTAAAGGTCTTAACTTGCCTTTGGGCCTTGGGCCTTCGTAAAGCGCCATCATCCTTTCATCTTCATGGGCTTCTAATCTTCATAGAGTTAATCCGGCTACTCCTGGCCGGTTTATGTCCAGTAATAATATACCCAACATTAGGCCCCAGATTGGTTTGAACTTGTTCATGTCAATCTTCAACACTTAGAAAAATTCCTCGTTTGCATCTTCACCTTGATCTTGTAAACCGCCGTGACGCTATACTCCAGGATCATGATAAATCGCCAAGACATCATGTTGTTTTAAAAATGATACATCTCACTTTTAGTTAATGAGCCTCCGACAATCGAGGCGACCACTCCTGTTAGGTATCCAATATTCCGGCTCCTTGTTTCTCGTGCCTGTCACCTCCCCCCTTTACCTTATAAATAGGGACAAGCGTCATTTCCTTTTTCCCTCCGTCTCTTTGCTTCTTATTCCTCCTCACGATGCCCCTGCACCCGAGCGCCGCCGCCGTCATCGAGCTCCGCCTCTGCATCTCCGTTGGCCACTGCATCGACCTGGTTGCACCAGAGAGCCACGGCGTGTCTCCTCTTGCTTCAACAGTCGCGGTAAGACCTTCCCTTTCCTCCTCTATAGATCTACCTAGGGTGTCAGTGTTCATCGAAGCTCCGGCAACGGTTCTTCCCTGTTCCTCCTTAGTCCATGGATAAAACCTCAAGTTTGATGTTTTCCATGTAGTAGCTATAGCATTCCTTATCTTTTGCTATCACAACAAACCCTTGTGCGCATAAAAACTGATCTGGACCTTTGTGAACCGCTTCGGGACCAACCTTTTTAGGTCTAAATCTTTTTGCTTTTCCTGTCTTATGGTAGATCCAAAATTTCCATGTAATCTTGTGAAACCTGTTTTACCTTACTTAGTCATTCTTGCCTTAGATCTGTATCTTCTTTCTTACATAGGCGGTTTACCTTCGTAGAAAGCAATCTATCACATACCATTAGTCCCCTTGTAAACCGGCAATCCCTTTATCTCCGTTGTCATACTCCGGTTTAATAATATGTGTATATCTCTTTTCCCACTTATCGCCTTGTCATTCATAATTATATCACCCTCCAGTTTACCAATTTCACATACTTGGATTCCTGTTGCACCTTATGCATCACTATGAATGAATTGTAAGCCGGCATTTCTTTCCAGCTTTTCACTTGCAATGGCCAAGCAATTTTATTCCTACAATTGGGCTCCCTCCCGAGTCATAGAGGAGCAACTGAATGGAATGGTCAAGATTGGCACTTTACCAAAGAAGAAGGAGATCCGGTGGCGAGTTCCTGGGCCGAAAAATCCTCCCACCCCTAAACAGGGTGAGGTAGTGGTGTTTGTTGATCACATAGGCCGTGGTTTCAAACCGCCCGGATCAAAGTTTTTCCGGGATGTGCTTGCCAGCTTTCAACTCCACCCTCAAGATATTGGAGCCAACTCTATATCCAATATATGCAACTTTCAAGTCTTCTGTGAAGTGTATCTTCAAGAAGAACCAACCATCGAGCTATTTCGGGATTTCTTCCATCTGAACCGGCGCACTGAATTTGTAGACAGGCCCAATACGGAACTTGGCGGCGTCTCTATTCAGAAAAGAAAAGAAGTTGAATTTCCTCATGCCAAGCTGCACAGTCACCCTAAAGAATGGAAACAAACTTGGTTCTACTGTAAAGACACCTCCCCTGAAGATGAGAACCCTCTTCCGGGTTACCGTGCCCACAGCTTGCCAATACTCATCCATTGCCACAACACCTAAGTGCCCAGGAACGGGCCCCGTACGCACCTCAACTCGCCAAGCTGAGAGACTTCTTGGCCAACGGTTTAACAGGTGTAGACTTCGTCCGTTGTTGGATATCCTGGAGCATCTTGCTGTTAAGCTGCCGCTCCGGCTTAATCTACGAGTATACTGGTGAAGTAGAAGATTCCCAACGTCATGTCAATATTCAGCTAACATATGATGAAGTCATTGAAGCTGTCAAGAAAATATTGAACGAATCAGAAGTTGTCTGTCGCCAAACCAGATTAGACCCTTTTTACATGCAAAACAAGCTGCATGTCGTAAGTATTGTTCTTCCGCTTTACACTTGATATATTTAGACTGTCCAATCTTTGAATACTCTCCTGCTTATTTTTAAACAAGGTGATGATCCATTCTGGAAGAAGAAGTCTCAAGAGAAAGCGGCAAAGCCTTCTCGTCCTAAAACAAAAGTCATCAAGAAAACCACAAAGCGGAAGGCACGTGAACGCATCAGTATGGAACTGGATGACGACCCGGATGAACCAGAAGTTGAGGTAGAAATTGATTCACTTGGTTCACTTTTCATGCATCTCATTGACAATGATACTTATCAGGAGGACGTTGAGGGCAGCCAAGCTGACGATGCAGAGGTAATTATCCTTTCCACCAGTTCAGACTCTCTGCCAACACAAATAATCCATCAAGCAGTCTGAAACGTAAGCTTTTCTCATCCTCTTGCTCACTTGGATCCAGCATTTATTTTGAAGAAGCAGCAGCACGAGGCTCGCCGCACAACCCGGCACAGCTGCCAAAAGGTCACTTCGACCGGTTTACCAGACACTCTGGTTCGAAAGCACCGATCTGAGGTCTCCCCCACTTCTGACACTTCTTATCCCAAGGCAGGCTATTTCCGACAACCTCTTAATCCGTCTGATTCGAATTATCAGGTGACACCTCCTTCATCCTCTGGCGAGTCAACAGCGACGCAACTCCCTCCTCTGAAAACCATGGCTGGGTAAGCACTTCACCCCTTTCTTTTGATGTTTCATACTTTATATGTTGTGCTAACCTTTGCATCTTGTTCTTTTTGGAGCCAAAGCCCGACCCAGTAAAAAGGCTCGGATGAATAATCTGCCCGAAGACTAGGTGGTTATTGAACCGGAGCAAACTACTGAACCGGGGGGTCCAAATCCTGAGGCTACCTTTGATGAACCGCCCCCTCAAGATCACAATACTGATGAACAAATAGAAGTTGATACTGCTGTGCCTGATGATGAACCGGCAAATTTAATCTGGATTGATGACAGACCCTCTAGCCCAATGAGAACTGCTGATACTCCATCAACTCCAGAAAAGGCTGCTGGAGACAAAGAAGACGAGGTTACCATTACTGGTATTGGTAACACCTCTCTTGGCCATCCTATTATTTTGGCAAAACATAGTGCCAAGGAAGAGCGTGCTGCTATGGAGAAAGGCAAATGGAGCACTGATTTATCCAGCTACGGCCATCTTAGCGCTCAAGAACTCCACTCTAGTTTCCTAAACCATCTGCACTCAAACCGTGATTATGAAGCCGGTCTGGTGAATCTTATGAAGGAGCGTTATGAGGTATTTTCATCACTTTTCCTTTGTAAATCCAATTTGTAAATATCAACTCAAGTAGCCCCCAAGGGCCGGTTTATGATAACAATCATAAATCGGGACTTTGTAATATCTCAATCCTTGCATGTTGATCCTCCATATGTCAAGTGATCTTTGGAAACAAACCGTTACTTTATCATTATATTCCTGTAGTTTTTATTGGTGTAGCCCCCAAGGGCCGGTTTATCTTTCCAAGGTAAACCGGATCTTGAATCAATGCATCAACTTTGAACAGATGTACATTAGCCCCCAAGTGTCATGGATAATGCTTGCATTGTACTTGAGACTTGTGAAAAAGATGTTGATGATAGAGCAAATAGGCATTAGCCCCCAAGTACAAACTGCATAACTTGTTATACGCTTGGTACTTCATAACCTGTTTTTATGATATATCGCACCTTTGTAGGTTGAGCTGAGTAAGAAGAAGGCGCAAACCGTGGACCTTCAAGGGAATGTTAAATCTCAGCAAGCACATGCTTCCAAGGCCAAAGAAAAGCTGACCAATGCCTTAGCAGCTATGGAGAAGCTGAAAGAAACCTTTAATAAAGAGCGTGCAGACTGGGAGATAGAAAAGGCCAGCTTAACAAAGAAGGCCGAGGACGCAGAGGCAGCTCTGAAGCCGGTGGTTGAAGAACTGACCGGCTTAAAGCGGCAGATTAATGCCATGACTTCTGTTGTGTTTGGTAAGTACTCTCTCATGAAGTTTGTCCAATTCATAATATCTTATCAATGACTGGTTTACTGATGTTTAGCCATGACAGGGACCCGCATTGCTCATTTGGGCTCTGACATGCGGATGAAGCTTAAAGCGGCCTACACTTTCATAGAACAGCTGTTTTCTGGATCCCAGCGAGCCATTTGCACTGCAGCTTATAACAAGCCTCCGCCAACGCTGATAAAGGAAACTATTGAAAAGCTGGCCATGCTGCCTGCCCGGATTGACGAACTGAAGAGATCAGCCGCGAGGTCAGGTGCACTGACCGCGCTAATCCGGGCAAGGCGTGGATTCCGGATCTTGAACCGGCAGATATCATCAAAGGCTATCCTGGTGTGAAAGAAGACGGTTCAGACTTCAATAATGACGATCCTCGAAGGCTGACAAAGGAGATGTGGCCGATAGCAAGCAAATTGGCGGATGACACAGATCTATCTCATTTTCAACCGGTTTATGATGTTGAGGGAGAAAGACAGCCCGCGCTGATTCATAATGTTGAAGATCTTGTGCCGCCAATCCGTAAGCATACTTACGCTCCTGACCTTGACCCTTCCCACCTTATTCATGAAGAGGCCGTTTTCCAAGCCTTAACCGGAATCGATTGGTCAACGACTAATTTCCAACGACTGGGTAGGGATGAAGAGAATGTGACCACTCAAGATGACCCTCAATCGTCAAGCCGTCCAGATGAGGAATCCTAAACCGGTGGTCGGTTTAGCAGTTGCAGTCTGCCACTCCTGTTAAAACAATTATGCAACTTGGGCTGTTTTGAAGCGCCTTGTAATAGGATAGTGTAAACACTTGATCGGTCATGCCATCGAGCATGTTTATTTTGCTTGTTACAGAAAACTTGCCATGTCTTTGGGAGTTATGATATGCATAGTTCATTATGGCTTTTGTTCCTGCATATAAAAGCTTGAAAGTGTCCTAGTGGTTTACCACTGGATGTGTCACAATGCCCAAAAAATATAAAATAGATGATACCTGCGACATACCTTGTTGGCTGACCAAATGTTTGTATAGTAAGGGTGAAAAAACACCAATCTAGAGTGTTGATGACTCCTTGTCCTCTTGTCGGTTCATATAAAAACCATATCGGGCTATAGTAGCCACCAATTTATTCGTATAATGCTGGTGACATCTAGCCAAAACCAAACCGGAGCAACTTACTGCCGGTTTAAAATTGATCATGTATTGACAACTGAACGTTGAAAGCCATGCCGGGTTGTAATAAACACCGGTTTATCCGAAAATATTCATAAATCCCTGATCAAAAGATTTTAAAACAACAAATAAAAGGGCAACCTGGTGCATGTAGCTCCCGCTTGCGCAGGGTCCAGGGAAGGGTCCGACCACTTTGGGTCTATAGTACGCAGCCTTTCCCTACATTTCTGTAAGAGACTGTTTCCAGGACTTGAACCCAAAGATTTTAAAACAACAAATACCAAAGAAATATGCAAGGCTTTTCATGGGCTGCCAGGCCCTAAATCAAGGCTTTTCATGGGCTGCCAGGCCGCTGAGTTAAACCATTTTGCAAAGCCTTTTAAGATGGACCTCAATCTTTAACCAATCATCGTCTTAACTCTGACAAGTTTAGGGTCTATGAGATTGACTTGTCAAACGTTCGATGGGTCATACCAGGTTTACCTGGACGGAGTGGCTTGCTTAAAGAGGCAAGATAACCCGGGCTTTTAGGTCAATACACCTGGCTTCCAAGCCTGGCTTGATAGCTTGCTACAAGGGTGCAAGCTCGTTGTTCTTTGAGAAGCAAGGAGCCCCCAAGTAATATTTGAGCAATGCTCAGTGGTGACCTATGTTCGAGTTGTGCTTTATGCAACAGACTCTCTTGGTTCCACATAATTTCCTTTTGGCTTTTAAGCATATCAAAAGGTGTAGCTATGGTGTAAATACAACCAAGCTCCCTAGTGATTTCCCTTTTTGGTTTTAAACTGATCAAGAGGTGTAGCTATGGTTCGGATACGACCAAGCCCCCTAGTGATTTCCTTCATATCTGTGTGGCTTGATAGGCCGGGTTAATAGAACTCCGCTTTGTAAGTAGAAGCCCCCATTTAAAAAGAACAGAGACCCCGCTTTAACTGAGGCTCTGATTTATTATATAATATATACATTGCCATAAATATGTACATAAGAAGAGCCTGTGGCTCAAGTGTAGTAAGGCTAAAGAAGAGCTATATTCCACGGCCGCCGGGTCTCCTCCTCCGATTTGCGTGAGTCTTTGTGCTCTCGAACATCGATGAGGTAGTATGACCCGTTGTGCAGATTTTTGCTGACCACAAAGGGTCCTTCCCAAGGTGGGGATAACTTGTGCATATCAGTCTGATCCTGGATGAGCCGGAGCACCAGATCGCCTTCTTGAAAAGTTCTTGTCTCAACCCAGCGGCTGTGGTAACGTCGGAGATCTTGTTGATAAATCGTCGAACGTGCTGCTGCTAAATCACGCTCCTCATCTAACAGGTCAAGTGAGTCCTGGCGTGCTTTCTCATTCTTAGCTTCAACGGATTTCACTAGGGAGAACCGCCTCTGCTCCGTAAACCATGAAGAAAGGCGTGTAACCCATAGACCTATTTGGTGTGGTGTTGATACTCCATAATAAGGAAAGTAACTCCTCCACCCAACAGCCCGGCGTCCGCTTTAGAGGAACCATAAGCCGGGGTTTGATAATTCTCAAAATTTCTTGATTTGCCCTCTCTGCTTGACCATTAGACTGGGGGTGAGCCATTGATGCTACATCAAGCCGGATGTGCTCACGTTGACAAAATTCCTCCATCACACTATCAGATTAGTACCATTATCAGTGATAATGCTATGTGCAAAACCAAACCGGAAGATCACCTTTTTAATGAATTGAACCGTCGTGGCTGCATCACACTTACTGACTGGCTCTGCCTCTACCCACTTGGTAAACTTATCAACCGCCACTAACAGGTGGGTCTTTTTGTCCTTGGATCTCTTAAAGGGTCCAACCATATCGAGCCCCCAAGTTGCAAATGGCCAAGTAATTGGAATCATTCTCAACTCCTGAGACGGAACATGTGCGCGGCGTGCAAATTTCTGACAGCCGTCACACCTTTTGACTAAATCCTCAGCATCAGCATGAGCTGTCAACCAATAGAAGTCGTGACGAAAAGCCTTAGCCACCAAGGATTTTGAACCAGCATGGGGACCACAATCTCCTTCTTGGATTTCTTGCAAAATCTCACAGCCCTCTTGAGGAGACACACAACGTTGCATCGCTCTTGTGACGCTATAACGATGTAACTCCCCATTGATAATGGTCATTGACTTGGATCGCCGGATTATCTGCCGGGCCAAGGTTTCATCCTCCGGTAACTCGCCCCGGTTCATGTAAGCCAAGTATGGGACTGTCCAATCCGATATAACATTCAAAGCTGCCACCAATTGGGCCTCCGGGTCAGGAATAGCCAACTCCTCCTCTGTTGGTATTTTGACCGATGGATTATGCAGTACGTCAAGGAAGACATTAGGTGGCACCGGTTTACGCTGAGAGCCTAGACGACTTAAAGTATCCGCCACTGCATTCTTTCGCCGGTCTATATGGTAAACTTGATAGCCCTTGAAATGACCAGCCACTATGTCCACCTCTAGTCGATATGCAGCCATGAGTGGGTCCTTAGAATCCCAAGTGCCAGATACCTGTTGAGCTACCAGGTCCGAGTCATCGAAGCACTTAACCCATCTTAAGTTCATCTCCTTAGACATCCGAAGACCGTGGAGTAAGGCCTCATACTCAGCTACATTGTTAGTGCAAGGGAACATTAAGCGAAGAACATAACAAAACTTGTCACCTCGTGGGGAAGTTAATATGACGCCAGCCCCCGAGCCCTCCAATTGCCTGGACCCATCAAAATGAATAGTCCAATAAGTGTTGTGTGGCCTTTCCTTTGGCGCCTGCAACTCGGTCCAATCATTGATGAAGTCCATGAGTGCTTGAGATTTGATCGCTGTGCAAGGTGTATATTTGAGTCCAAATGCTATGTGCAAAACCTTTGGACAGATTAGTACCATTATCAGTGATAATGCTATGTGCAAAACCAAACCGGAAGATCACCTTTTTAATGAATTGAACCGCCGTGGCTGCATCACACTTACTGACTGGATCTGCCTCTACCCACTTGGTAAACTTATCAACCGCCACTAACAGGTGGGTCTTTTTGTCCTTGGATCTCTTAAAGGGTCCAACCATATCGAGCCCCCAAGTTGCAAATGGCCAAGTAATTGGAATCATTCTCAACTCCTGAGCCAGAACATGAGCGCGGCGTGCAAATTTCTGACAGCCGTCACACCTTTTGACTAAATCCTCAGCATCAGCATGAGCCGTCAACCAATAGAAGCCGTGACGAAAAGCCTTAGCCACCAAGGATTTTGAACCGGCGTGATGACCACAATCTCCTTCTTGGATTTCTTGCAAAATCTCACAGCCCTCTTGAGGAGACACACAACGTTGAATCGCTCTTGTGACGCTATAATGATGTAAGTCCCCATTGATAATGGTCATTGACTTGGATCGCCGGATTCTCTACCGGGCAAGGGTTTCATCCTCCGGTAACTCGCCCCGGTTCATGTCAGCCAAGTATGGGACTGTCCAATCCGATATAACATGCAAAGCTGCCACCAACTGGGCCTCTGGGTCAGGAATAGCCAACTCCTCCTCTGTTGGTATTTTGACCGATGGATTATGCAGTACGTCAAGGAAGACATTAGGTGGCACCGGTTTATGCTGAGAGCCTAGATGACTTAAAGCGTCCGCCACTTCATTCTTTCGCCAGTCTATGTGGTAAACTTGATAGCCCTTGAAATGACCAGCCACTATGTCCACCTCTTGTCGATATGCAGCCATGAGTGGGTCCTTAGAATCCCAAGTGGCAGATACCTGTTGAGCTACCAGGTCCGAGTCATCGAAGCACTTAACCCGGCTTAAGTTCATCTCCTTAGCCATCCGAAGGCCGTGGAGTAAGGCCTCATACTCAGCTACATTGTTAGTGCAAGGGAACATTAAGCGAAGAACATAACAAAACTTGTCACCTCGTGGGGAAGTTAATATGACTCCAGCCCCCGAGCCCTCCAAGTGCCTGGACCCATCAAAATGAATAGTCCAATAAGTGTTGTGTGGCTTTTCCTCTGGCGCCTGCAACTCGGTCCAATCATTGATGAAGTCCATGAGTGCTTGAGATTTGATCGCTGTGCAAGGTGTATATTTGAGTCCATGAGGTCCAAGCTCAATAGCCCACTTAGCAATCCGGCCAGTTGCTTCTCTGTTTTGAATGATATATCGCAGAGGGGCTGAACTGGCCACTGTGATAGGATGACCCTGAAAATAATGCTTGAGCTTCTAGCTTGCCATAAACACCCCATACACCAGCTTCTGCCAATGCGGATACCTCTTCTTTGATTCGATAAGCACCTCACTGATATAATAAACCGGTCGTTGAACCGGATACTCCTTTCCAGTCTCCTTGCGCTCCACAACAATAGCCACACTAACAACCCGAGCATTAGTAGCCACATATAACAGTAAAGGCTCTTTATCGACTAAAGCCGCAAGGACAAGCGGTTCAGCTAACTGCCTCTTCAAATCATCAAATGCTTTATCAGCCGCATCTCTCCAGACAAAGTCATCCATTTTCTTTAGCACCTAATATAAAGGGATAGCCTTCTCCCCAAGACGACTAATAAACTGGCTCAAAGCTGCAATCGGGCCCGCCAGACGCTGAACGTCATTGATACATGCCAGTTTAGCTAGAGAGGTGATAGTTGTAATCTTTTCCGGGTTAGCCTCAATGCCCCTGTTAGACACCAGAAAACCCAGGAGCTTGCCTGCTGGAACACCGAAGACACATTTGTCCGGATTAAGCATCATCTTATAAACCCGCAGGTTGTCAAAAGTTTCTCTCAAATCATCTATCAATGTTTCCTCCTTCCTGGACTTTACCACAAGATCATCCACATATGCATGAACATCGCGCCCAATCTGCTTATGAAGACAATTCTGGATGCAGCGCTGATAAGTCGCCTGGGCACTCTTGAGCCCAAAGGGCATAGAGACATAGCATGAGGCTTCAAAGGGAGTTATAAAAGTTGTCTACTCCTGGTCCTTAACTGCCATTTTGATCTGATGAAAGCCAGAATAAGCATCCAGAAAACACAAACGGTCACAACCTGCCGTAGCATCAATAATCTGATCAATACGAGGGAGGGAAAAGGGATCTGCTGGGCACGCCTTGTTAAAATCTGTGTAGTCCACACACATACGCCAAATGTAGTTTTTCTTAAGAACCAGCACCGGATTAGCCAACCACTCCGGGTGAAAGACCTCCACGATAAACCCTGCGGCCAACAGCCGACCTACCTCCTCACCAATAGCCTTACTCCTTTCTTTGTTGAAGCGGCGTAGAAACTGCCTGGCCGGTTTAAACTTAGGATCAATATTAAGTGTGTGCTCAGCGAGTTCCCTCTGTACACCTGGCATGTCAGAAGGCTTCCATGCAAAGATGTCCTGGTTCTCACGGATGAACTCGATGAGCGTGCTTTCCTATTTGGGATCCAGGTTAGCGCTGATGCTGAACTGCTTGGATGAATCGCCAGGAACAAAATTAACCATCTTAGTGTCTGTACCCGATTTAAATTTCAACGTCGGATCGTGCTCCGTAGTTGGTTTTTTCAAAGAAGTCATGTCTGCCGGATCAACCTTGTCCTTATAAAACGTCAACTCCTCTGTGACACAAACCGACTCAGCATAAGCCGCATCACCCTCTTCACATTCCAAAGCAATTTTCCTACTCCCATGTACTGTGATGGTCCCTTTATGACCCGGCATCTTAAGCTGCAGATAAACATAACATGGTCTCCATGAACTTGGCATAAGCCGGTTGGCCAAACAGGGCGTGATACGGACTCTTGATTTTCACCACCTCAAATGTCAAAGTTTCTGACATCTCCAAAAGCCACCTCTAGAGCTATCTTCCCCACTGGATATGTTGACTTACCAGGCACCACACCATGAAAAACGGTGTTCGACGATTTAAGATTCTTATCTGTCAATCCCATAAGGCGGAAGGTATCATAGTAAAGGATGTTGATACTACTTCCACCATCCATAAGCACCTTGGTGAACTTGTACCCCCCCCCCCAACTTGAGGTGCCACCACTAAGGCCAGATGGCCCGGATTATCAACCCAGGGTGGGTGATCCTCTTGACTCCACAAAATTGGTTGCTCAGACCAGCGCAAATACTGAGGCACTGCTGGTTCAACAGAGTTCACAACCCTCTTGTGAAGCTTCTGATCTCGCTTGCACAAGCTGGTGGTGAAGACATGATACTGCCCACTATTCAACTGCTTCGTATTGCTCTGATAACCTGACTGTTGCTGTTGATTCCCCTGATGGTTATGACCTCCCTAATTGCCCTGGCTCCCTTGATTGCCATGTTCGGTTTGATTGCCATGAAATCCTGAACCGGAGCTGCTGCCTCCATAACCCAGCCCATGAAAACCACCTCCTGAACCGCCAGGCGGGCCATTGTCATATTGAAACATATTGGAGTGCTTGAACTCTCGCATGATGTAACAATCCTTCCAAAGATGTGAAGCTGGCCTCTCCTTCGATCCATGCTTCGGACAAGGTTGATTTAACAGGCGCTCAAGATTGGGGCCGCACCCTCCGCCTCTCGGGGGCTGTTTGCCCTTACGACAGTGACCGTTATCCTGAGCATTGGTGTTAGCCACAAAGTCGAAACTGTTGTCTGCCTTGCACTTACCATTATTCCCATGACCTGCGGGATTGTGCTGCTGCCCCTTACCATTGTCGTTCTTTTTCCCCTTCCTCGGTTTGTCCTCCTCAGACTCAGGGTCCTTGGTACTATCTGAATCGGCATATTTCACCAAAGCAGCCATAAGGGTTGACATGTCATTGCAGTGACGTTTGAGCCTCCCTAGCTTCAGTTTTAATGCCATAAACCGGCAATTGCCCTCCAACGTCAAAACTGATGTATCCACGTTGATGCGGTCCGACAAATGCAGAATAGCTGAGACTCTCTTTACCCAATGGGTTGTAGACTCTCCATCCTCTTGAACACAGGCGGCCAAGTCCACAATCGACATAGGCTGTTTACAAGTATCTTTAAAATTCTGGATAAACCGGTGCTTCAACTCAGCCCATGATCCGAGTAGGACGAACCGAAGTAGGCGGACGAGCCGCATGCTGTGCTGCTAACTCGGCTTCTCGACGCGCCCGTCCATGATCCACCACATCATGCACATTAGCACCACCACCCGTCGGGTTATGCCCTCACGGCGAATTACGGTGACGTGCACTGCTTGACACGGCCGGTTCATCCTCAACATGCCTGTTGTAACTCCGACTCGGACGGGGGGTGGAATGAATCCTCTCGCGACTATGCGAATAAGCCTGCTGCTGGTTTAAAGTTGTTTGAAGGACCTCTCTGGCCCGTCGTGCCACAATCTCCACTAGTGACTCGCCGTTAGTTGGGAGGGCTGGCAATCGTGAAGTGGCGGCCACAATGTTATCCAACGGGTTTGAGTAATGCCCCGGGGGCGTCGGGACGTATTGTGGCACAATGTTGTTCTGACGAGGCGGGTTCATCGCACGTGGCTGAACCGACGCTTCTGTTACCGGTGCCGCAGTCCGGTTCCCCACCGGCTGGTTACTGGTTCTGGAACCTGGCGTGTTGAAGAGATTTCTTGGCCCATAATCTGACGGGAGGTGCGACCAGTATCTCCTCCTCATGACCTCATCTAAGGCACTCTGGTCCAGCCTAAGCCGGTAGGCCTGAGCTTCCAACTCGGCCCATTCTGTAGACATCCTGGCGTTTTCTGCTGCCAGGTCCACTTTAGCCTGAGTTATCTGATCCTTCACCTTTGCAATCTCCACATTGTGCTGATCTCGGATTGCGGCGTCCACTTCTGCTGCCATCAATGTTGCCAAAGTGTCGACCAGATCAGACAAAACCTGAGCGGGAGGCGGCGCAGAGCCCCCTGCTCCTGCTGGCGTTGTTGTTGCTGAACCAGAGAGCATTGCCGCGGCGGTAGAAGAGTGTTGCGCTGGTTGTGTACCGGCCATGAAGACCGCGACCCGGCTTGGCAGATTGAGGGGGTCCAGAATACTGTTGCCATTGGAACCCCCACTAATCCGGCTATCCTGCAGCTGATACAGCGACTCGGTCTCTCCGGTTGAAGACTCGTCATCAGAACAGACAACGGTTTCCGCATCAGATGCCGGTCTATCCTCATATTCCGCTCCATGGATGACACCTACAAAAACATGCCTTGGTACAGGCTGAACCGGGGCAGGGCTTGCACGCTGAGCCGTCTCAATGATGTCGGTGCAGGTGTCCAGCTCAGGGCCCGGTTCGCCGATCTTGCCGATGAAGACGTGAATTCCGCCAAAGGGGACCCGGTACCCGTTGTCGGTGTCAAAACCGGAAGATCTCGGGTAGGGGGTCCCGAACTGTGCGTCTAGGCTGGATGGTAACAGGAGGCAAGGAACATGATGTTTTACCCAGGTTCGGGCCCTCTTGATGGAGGTAAAACCCTATGTCCTGCTTGATTAATATTGATGATATGGGTAGTACAAGAGTAGATCTACCACGAGATCAAGGAGGCTAAACCCTAAAAGCTAGCCTATGGTATGATTGTTGTATGTTGTCTATCGATTAGCCTGGCCCTGGTTTATATAATGCACCAGAGGCCTAGGTTAACAAGAGTCCTAGCCGAATATGCCGGTGGGGAGAAGTCCTCATCTTGATCGCCAAGTCTTGTGGAATCTTCCTTGTATGCGGCAGCTGTCCAAATTGGCCCATGAGTATATGGCCACGGGGGTCCTCGGCCCAATCTATCAGATCGGGAGATGACGTGTTGAGTACCCCCTAGTCCAGGACACCGTCAGTAGCCCCCCGAACCAGTCTTCAAGTTAGGGACGCTCCTCGATTCTTCCGAACTGTTCTTCATCTTCGGTCGTCGGTCTTGAAAATTGGTTCAACAAATCTTCTCATCTTCGATCTTGAGGATCGCCGAAATGCATTCGACGAGTTTATACGCCGGGTATCCAAGGAGCCCCTTTAAGTTTTCGGCCTTTATCAACGCCTTATTATTTTTATGCCACACCTCGGGTTTGAAGTTGTTCCCGGGAGGCAGTGTCCTCTTACGTCCGAGCTCTAACGCCGGACTTTATTCGAGGTATCTTTTGCAGCCGAGCACCAATGCCGGACCACTTCCCAGCTCTAACGCCGGAATGTATCCGAGCTCCAACGCCGAACTATGTATCCGAGCTCCAACGCCGGACTGTACCCGAGATCCAACGCCGGACTATATCCCAGATGTCATATCACCTTGGTTCAAAAAAGTTTGAAGGAGTTTAGCCGAGCTTAATGCCGGAAATGCCCTCTATGGAGCCAGCCACTAGCGCCCGAGCTTTATGCCGGACTGCTTCCGAGGTGGTGCACCACCCCGAATGTGGGCCGATTTTTGTGAATATTTTTTATTGGTGCAATTTATTCTCTGCCGAGATATATAGCCAGTAGCCCTCAAGGTGTGTATCGGTCTAAAACCCGAGATGCACCTGAAGGATGATGTAAGACCGCTGATCCTAGTAGACGCTGAGACTCAGGTTGATTTGCAAAATCGGCCTGAGGATCAAGTCCAAACTCGGCAGAATACTTTGGGACACTAAAAGCGGTGTGCTCAGTCCTCAAGACTCAGGTTGGGTGCGGCCGACCAACCTGAGGATCAAAATCTCCTCGGAAACTATATTGCACATAAATTTTTCTGCATTGGACAAGCAATGCAGTAGCCCCCGAGACACTGGTCGGGTGGCAACACCAGATCAGGGGATCGATGTGCCCCTTCAATATTTGTAAATAATAAGCCCGAAGCCCAGTAGCCCTCGAGCCTTAATGCGGGCACGGGTGGCCGAATTAAGGATCAATATCCATAGTAAAATCATAAATTATGTGTAATGACTCTATGTATCCAAGTACTTTACGTCATTAATGCTTAGATCCGCATTGTACAAAACTTTGTTGACCGACCATCGACTTCCACCTCCTCGGCCAGTAGCCGGGGAGTGTTTGTCCTACTTTATAAAACCTTTATGAGGGCAAAGATTTACAACTCTGGCCATACGGTTTTATAAACAAAGGTACGCAGAGAGTTATATTACTATTTAACAGAAGAAATGTCTTCCAAAGAAAATAGTCCCGCTATCGGTTCCTTTCTTTGGGTTGTCATGCTAAGCATGATCATTAAACCTCAGCTCTAATGTAAGAGAAAAATATCGAGAATTTAGTTTGGGAGGCCAGTTAATAGCCCCCGGTAGTGTTCGGCGACAGTCGGGGTCAAGCCATAAACACTTCGGCCAATGTTATGAATGGCCCGTCATTTAACATAGTCATCGGATCGCTGACCAGTTTACGCTTATTCTGACAGTTAGTTTTCAGCTTTCTCCACTGAGGTGCTTAACCATGTGAGCTGGAAGCACAATCGCAGTGGTTCTCCCTTTGCACGCCTAGCCGAACAAAACGGAACGTAGGAAGAAAGTGCAGGAGCCGGGCAACCCAACTATTGACCGAAGACACAATTCGAACCCGATGCATATATAGCAATATCTGAGAATGTTTTTGCCGAATCCCTAAAGGTGTCCGGCGTTGCACTGCGAGACTAATGCTGGAAAAGCACAAATAGTTTAAAAGTGCCAAAAAGCTTGGAAAACCAAGAAACATCAGTAAAAACATGACGTCCGAACAAGATCAAGTGTTCGGTGCCAATCCGAAAATTGGTCTTAGAAAAAGGAAGTGCTTCTGTCGTGCCTTAACATCATACATCCTATCTCAAGAATTCGAGAAGGTCAGCCTACGGCTTCGACCTCCTACCCAGAGGGCAGAGTACTTCTCATTAGGCCACTTTAGCAAACTAAACTCTAGCGGCTTTGAGAGAGAAATTAGGCTCCCCGGCTAGTGACCGCACACTTGCGTCGAAAAAAGGAGTGATGAATAATAATAATAAAACTTTGCAACGACTAAGAAGAAGAACACTTGTTATAAAACGGCTCAAATAAACTTAAGAGCCCCCAAGTGACTTGGGTAGAACAATGATTGCATGTACCGAAGTACTTATATCATATCTATGTTCAACCAAACTTTAAACGCGTCTTAACCGACCGTCGTCTTCTCCCTCTTCGGTCAAGGACCGAAAAGTGTTATGTCCTCCATCGGTCGAGAATATCGATGGTGTTTCCAATAAGCAGGCAATCAGGCCATAAGGCTGTAACAGACAAAGCATGCTCAGGGAACTTATGCTATATTACTGCGAAGTGTAAGAAGCATCTTCGAAAAAAATAGTACCCCCACTGATACCTTTCTTCGGTGCTCATTGTTATTATGAGACTTGTGCAATAGATTTTTTGTACTCATGAGTTCCGTTGTGTGCCGACCATCATTGAAAACTATAAGAGCGCTAGCTTTCGGCTTCACCCAGTCTGAGGTCCGGCTCGGGTGACCCGATCGTGACAATCGCAGAGGTGCTCCCTTTACTCCCTAGCCAAACAATCGGGAACGTAGGGGTAAACATAGGAGCGAGGCAACCCAGCTTGCAAATTGCTTAAGTCAATATGGTGCATACTATGGCATAATACACGAACAAGGAACGAAGCCGTACAAGTATAATCATATGCAAGAGGAAAAACTTCATAAAGGAAGCCCCCAAGTGAATTGGGTCGTTGAATTTGTGTGTCACAAACAAAGTTTGGACAAGGAAAAATTTTTACAAGCAACTTTTTTCAAAAAAAGTATAATGCTTGGTTGAACCGAACACAAGTTAGAAATTAGAGCTTTGAGCATGAAAGCGACTTAGCTGGTTAATGTGTTCGGTATTGATGACGCGGTCCGAGCTTGATGCGGGGCAAGGTTCCATCCCCCAAGCCGGTCCCGAGGTGGCGGAGCGGAGAGCTCGACACACCGAAGTGGTGACATAGCACGGTCAATGCAGACCGGCAGAGTGATGCCGAAGTCCCCGGATCATTTTCCTGTGCACAAAAAGTAGTGCAAACCGGAGATAATAGTAATAATAATAAAAAAATCGTTGCATAATAAATAATTTATGCAAAGTGAATAATAAAAGAAATATGGCCTGGCGTCGAAGTCAATGTCGATGCAGGGCATCGGCGTGATGCGGTAAAGGCATGGCAAAGCCTGAATTCACAGGTCGGTCCGAGTTCCATATGCGGCATTGGCCGGACTATGTACGGAAACTGACCGAACCACCAGGCGACCGTCATTAATACGGCCATCATTTGATAGACCTATGTATAGATGATAGACAAACCATAGTAATAATTCCTTGGGAAAAATAAACCCAAACAAGCAAAAAAATACTAGGATTGATAGCACCTGGTTTATTTGTTGTAGCAATCCGAAGAAAGGTGATTCCCAAAATTGGGACTCGATCCGCACACCCATTGCCTGAATGGCGATAAAGCGACAGTTGGCAATGCTGGCAAAGATTGGTTCGCCGAGGCAAAGCCTCGGTCCAGCTAACATGATGGAGCTGGTCGGCTAGTGACGCCGAAGTCTCCGAAGTAGGTTGATGAAGAGATGGCGAAGCCTCCGGTCCAGCCAAGATGTCGAAGCCTCGATGTCAGCCGATGATTCGAAGTAGGTCGGCGTGACGGACACCAGCTTGAAGAAGCAATGGTGTGGCCCTGCCGATGCAGGTCGTGACGTGGTCGATGCCGGCTTGATGAAGTGACCGTGCGGCGATGCCGGTATGCCCGCTCCGTGTAATCCGTGGGGCGGCGATGTTGGTAATGATTTATCCTTCGCGATGCCGGACTCTTGTTCGGCTTGCCGAGATGATGATCCAAAGAACTTGAGCTCGGCTCAACAAAGTGACGACGTGTCTAGCGCAGGTCGGCAGCCGTGGAGCAATATTGCCGGACTGGTTTGACACCAGCATGATGTTGAAGATCATGTTCAAAAGATCTTAAAGTTAGTGGGATGTGTTCGGGAACAAAACACAATACCCCATACAAAACTTCCTTCAAAAGGGATGTCCGAAATCCTGTTCATAAAATGACGAACTCGGGTCAGATTCGTTTTCGTGCAGAAAACATATCCGAAAAGTGATGCACTAATCGGAAGGTTCCCGGAGTTTGGATGGTCGGATCGAGCTGAAATTTTGAGAGGTGGTAGATATAGGAATTCCGCAGCCGATCAACGGTTGGATCTTTCAAAGGACGTCCGAGCTAGAAGCTGGACACCACACCCTAAACTCGTCTAGATTCCCGTCCAGATTTGACAGGGCTCCGGTTATATCATAGATTGTCAGAGATTCCTCCATCGGAGCTCGACGAAATTTTCCAGGGTTGTTGTAGACTCGATTCCGCACAATTCCACCAAAGAGATCGTTAAAGCGATGCTCGAGGAGGCGGTGCGGCGGATACGCGTTCGCTGTCCGGAAAAACAGCACGATTGCCCGAGGGCAATGTTGACGTTGAGCCCCCAAGCTCCATGGACAATTCCTCCATGATCTTGATAGAGATCGGAGTTGGTGTTGATGAAGGCCCTCGTCCGAACATGATGATCCGAACACGGGGCGCAGTTCTTGGTCGAACCAAGGTGACCAGTCGAGCTGGTAACGAAGATGCCAAAGTCGCAGTTGATTTGCAGGCGAGCCATTGATCCTTTTGTCGATCACACAGCGGAACTCTCAATGAAAGCACCAATGTCGGTGTCAAAACTGGCGGATCTCGGGTAGGGGGTCCCGAACTGTGCGTCTAGACCGGATGGTAACAGGAGGGAAGTAACATGATGTTTTACCCAGGTTCGGGCCCTCTTGATGGAGGTAAAACCCTACGTCCTGCTTGATTAATATTGATGATATGGGTAGTACAAGAGTAGATCTACCACGAGATCAAGGAGGCTAAACCCTAAAAGTTAGCCTATGGTATGATTATTGTATGTTGTCTATCGACTAGCCTGGCCCTGGTTTATATACTGCACCAGAGGCCTAGGTTAACAAGAGTCCTAGCCGAATATGCCGGTGGGGAGAAGTCCTTGTCTTGATCGCCAAGTCTTGTGGAATCTTCCTTGTATGCGGCAGCTGTCCGAACTGACCCATGAGTATACGGCCACGGGGGTCCTTGGCCCAATCTATCAGACCGGGAGATGATGTGTTGAGTACCCCCTAGTCCAGGACACCGTCACCCGTATTCAATTGAACTGGCCTCAGGACCCCATCCCTCATTGTCGATGTAGAGCTTGCCGTGATGACTCTTCGTCATCCAACCCATAGCGTATCCCTTGAGTCCTTCAAAGCTGCCCATCAAGAACTCGAAACACTACAGAAAAATACACTTCCGTGATGATACGTGTTTGTCATAGTAGGTCATTTTTTTTGTCATGCATGTACATCCATGACAAATTTATGACAGAATCAAGATAGTCATACCTGTGTTGTCGTACAAGTGTTCCATGACATTACCAAAATTATCATCACGGAAGTGTCTACTTCCATGAGGATAAACGCGCGTCATAGAAGTGCTTTCGTCAAGGGTGACCGACACGTGGCATCCACCGTAACAGAATGCCGCTAAGCTATCGGGTAGGGTTTTGGATCCGATAACCCATTAACAGCCCCGACCAATGGGAAATTTCCACGTGTAAAATTCTTATTGGTCAGACGAAACACGTGTCAGCTCGTCAGTGGGTCAGATAGGCGCCTATGATACGTCGACATGTGGCACGGCCCAACAGAGGCACATTCCTGTGAAAAGGCCGGCCCGTTTGACTTGGTCAAAAGGTGGCGGGTCGGCCCATGGAAAGCCTGTTAACGGCCTGTTCGCATATAGCCCATTTACAGCCCGCTAACCCAAGGCCCGTTACGCCCTATCCGAATTAGGCCCAGTAGCGTCATCTAGGCCATCCAATATGATTCCAGCCCGTTTTCACTTCTGGCCCATGTATGGCCCATGACGTCTTTCGGCCCATATGAGGCCCTATGTAACTCTTGGCCTATTAACGGCCCGTGGTGAAACTGGCCCGTAATGAACAGTGTATCACTTTACACCCATTAACGGCCCGTGGTGAAACTGGCCCGTAATGAACAGTGTATCACTTTATACCCATTAACGGCCCGTTATTCCGTTGGGCCGTTTCCAGCCCATGTTATCTTTCGGCCTTCTCAGAGCCCATTTATTCTTGGGCTCATTTCCAGCATTCGTTTACTTACGGCCCGTTACTGTCATTTTCTGCTTGTGGGCCAAATTCAGCCCGTGGTTACAGTCGGCCCGTTTGTGGTCCGTTAATACGTTGGGCCATTTTCATAGCGTCATCAAATACGGCCTATTAACGATGGCCCGTTACGGTCGGCCCATGAACGGACGATTCCAACTCTAGCCCGTTTACGGCCATAATGCGGCCTGTTATTGGCCCATGTTTGGCCAATCGATCATACGGCCCGTATAAGGCCCATTGATGATACGGCCCGTAGAAGGCCCATTGTTTCTACGGCCCGTAGAAGGCCTACTGTTTCTACGGCCCGTAGAAGGCCCACTGTTTCTACGGCCCGTAGGAGGCCCAGTGTCACTACAGTAAATATTAGCCCATGGTTATTGTGGCCTAGTTTTAAAAAATAGGTTATTGCAGCCACTAGTTAACCGCGGAAAAAGAACTGCAATGACTACAAGCAAACAAATAAACAAGACAACAAGGAAATAAATAAGCAAGCAACTAACGCTAGGCTATCACGGCTATTACACATATTACATCCACTGGGCATCAAAGTTCGCCACCAGTGCAAATATAGGGAACAAAGCAGCATATCATATACACTGGCCGTCAAAATTGGCCACCAGTGCAAATAAACGCGGCAGCAAAACAAGAGCATAACTGAAACAACTTCAGAAGAGCTCAAGAAACGTTATCCTGGGTATCCACCATGCTGGCAATAAGCTTAGCAAGCTGATTAGCTTTGTCCTGTTTGGCGCTAAAATCCTCCAACGCTTGCTGTTGCACCAGAAAGTATGCATCTGAATGCTCCAGGGACTTCCGCAGTCCTTCCGCTTCTTGTCGCAGCACAGCTGATCGATGTCTTTCAGCTTGTAGTTGAGACTCAAGAAACCGAACTGATTCAGACAGTGAGTTTGAATAGCTTGTGCAAGCGGTAGTGGCCAGTAACTCCAACACTAAACCAAGACAGGATGTGTCACTATCCTGAACCTTATCTGCATTACTTCCTTTACCGTTGCTTAATAAGGCACTCTTCCCCAATATTCTGTCAGCATTCTAAAAGAAGAAACAAGCAGACACATAACAAGTTTAGCATGTACTAGTATATGAAACTCATTTCGGTGAACCAGTTCATTAGTAAGGTGGACAGGATTAAACTACCAAGTCTTCTATTGCCAAGTACTAGTACATAATAAAAGCATCAAACAAACATATATCTATGTCCTATGGTAGCAATGGAATCTTAAATTAGAACAGTTGTTCTTCAGGTTTAGGCACTTGTTCTACATGAACAGAGTACAGTAAGACGCAAGAATATAATACTTAAAAATAGAAAATGAGCTCATAGACCTTACCACATTCTTGGTTCGGGACCAGTACAGAACAAGGCGTTCCCAGTCATCGTCCAGTAAATGTGTCTCAGGAGAACGTAAGGGAATTTGATGAGTTTCTTTGCCGGTGAAGTACGTTTTCTTCAGGTAATTCCGATACTGCCACCAAGCATTCTTGAAGATAGCAGAGGTATTAGCACAGGTTACCTCATCCTGAGTTTCCAAATCGGTCCTTCTCTATAGAGAAAAATGGGAAAATTTGCTGTATTATAACCATCATGGAGGTAGGATGTATGGGACGAAGCAAAGTAATTGCCATGAATAACATTACTTACACATAACTCCTGGACAAACACCTGCAACTGGCATTTTCCTTCATCTTCAGTATAATATTTCCAAGATGGGAAGATACGCACATACGATTTAACAACATCAAATGCGATAGATGCTAAACTACGACTAGCTGGTTGTGCTTCCTCCACAGGAATAAGCGTACTAACTGGTGGAGTTGGGGTTCGCCGTGATAGTACTGGCCCTTTGGGCACTGGAGCTGCCTTACTAACTGCTCTTGTTTGGGAGCTCTGTGGTGGAGATGGTGCTGTGTCAACAGGAACTGGGTTACTATCGGCTGGGGTTGGGGTTAGATTGGGTGAAGCTGGTTCTCTGTCCATCGTAGTAGGGGTACAATCTGCGAGAGTTTGGGTTATGTGTGGTAGGGCTGGTTCTTGTGCATGTACAACCGGGGTGCTATCTCCACCAAGAGGTAGCACTGTTTTATTTGAAGACCGTGTTTTTAGTCCGCTAGATACTGGCATCACCCGCTCCAATTCAAATGGCTGATAAACAGGAAACATAGTTGAATGTACAGACATTGTATGAGAGACAGATGCAATAGATAGTGTGGAAAAAAGAGGGCATGAAATAGTTGACATGTATATTGTTTAACTAAAACGGATAGCATGACATAATTTCACATATATGATGTCTATCTAAACTGGATAGCATAGCATAACATAATTCAAAGATATGATGAATAACTAAACAGGATCGCATGACATAATTCACCTACATGTTATCTAAGTAATCAGGATCGCATCATTTAATTCACATATGTGATTTATATGCTAAACAGAGGGCATTCGATATGATGTCTGAACTAAGAACATGGTGTTGAATATTGTGTATATGATGTCTAAACTATGCAATGCAAGACACCGTATGCATGATATGAGCAGTATAACCGTGCCAAGTTAGAGCATACACCTCAGTGGGGGAATAGGACTGGTCATCTGTCTCTGAATCCATCTCTGAGGAGCTATCGGGACCCAACAAGAGATCTGCTTCGACAGGTAGCACTGTCTGCTCTGAAGGCCTTGTTTTCACTCCAGATTTTTCCATCTCCCACCCAAATGGCTGATTCACAGGAAGAGTAGTTTAATGTACAAACATTGTCGACAAATGGAAATGTAATGAAGAAAAGGATGGGCAAGATATCATTCAAATATATGATGCCTGGTTAAACAGGATGGCATTGCACATTTCACATATATTATGGCTGGCTAAAAGACATGAGACTGCATAATTCCCATATATGATATAGAAACTAAACAGGTGGCATTACAGAACATGTCTAAACTAAGCAGATGACATATATGATGTCAAAAGTAGGCACTGCAAGGCAACATATGCATGATATGACTAACATCATCATGCCAAGGTAGAGCAAACACCTTGGGGGTAAATAGGAGTGGTCAGCGGCGTCCGAATCCGCCTCAGAACAGATATCTTCCTCTGGATTACAATCTGGAGAGGGGTGGGGAGGGTTTGCCATTGAACCCACCATGGAGCGATGTCTGCATGACATTGTATTGCCGCGCAAAACTCTTCTCTTTTTCTCTACATGTTCAGCATGACTGTGTACAATATCTGACATGCATACGAAAAAAATATGGTGAGATTATGTAAGGAGAGCATGCAGAAATTTAGAGTGATGGTAACAACCAGTGGATCGATGTTTTTCCGTTGAACCAAAATAGCCCTAATGGATCGACGTGAATGTATAGTAATAAGTGATGCAACAAGTGTACAACCTCTTTGCCGTAGCCGTGTCGACCTCAGCATCATTGGGTTGGTCGCTGAAGCAGTTGAGGCAGAGGTGGCTGTCGGAGGTGTGGAGGAAGATCTGAGGAATCTGTAGACGGCGTCCAGGGCACTGCTCTGTTGTGACGGATCGTTCTGTCGTTGGAGCAGCTCCGGTGAGCCGTAAGACGTCAAGGCTGAAGCAGCACAAGACAGACATCGTCAATCTCAAGTGGGATTCTAATAGCATCTCCAATAGATGATGTAAAATGGATGTAAAATTAACATCACCAAAAACCACCTGACTACAACAGATGAGGTAAAAACTGTTGACTCTGAACTTAACTGTCGAAACTGAAATTTACTGTGGAATCTGAATGCTACTGTCGAAACTGAACGCAATGGTAGCAGAGAGGCACTTGACATGTAGTTTAGGGAGGGCATGCGGTTCATCTTCAACTTGTACCCCCCTGAGCCGCCAGCCACCACCGGCCGAACTGCTGGCCCTAGCGCCGCCTCGCCGCCCCAAAACAACTCGCCACCGCCGCCTCGGCCAGCCCTCTAGGCCCCCCGCCCCCGACCCTGAACCCTAAGATAGATCGTGGGGTACCTCTCTGGCGAGCCCTCGTCCCCGCTGTGGGTGGTTCTTCCTTAACTACGGCGAGCCCCCCAACCCCTGAAAATTGACTGACCCAAAAGTCGATTTAGTCGACTGAAGTGTGGCTTAATCGGAGCAGAGCAGCAGCACGAGCGAGGGGGAGAGCAGCAGCAGCAGCTGGGCGAGCGAGCGATCGAGCAAGAGACGGACCAGCGGCAGCAGATCCGGCTGGTATGGACGCCGCCGCCGAAGGGGCCTCACACTGGGGGAGAGCCGCCATGGAGATGTCGCCCGCGGCACCAACTTCAAGGTAGCCGCTCCATGGGGGTGCGGGATGGAGCACCGTCTGCACCGGGAGGTCGAGTTAAGGAGAAGGTGCGATGCGATGAGTGTACAACCTCTTTGGTGGCGCCGAGTAGGCCTCGGCTTCGTCCGAGGAGTCGGTGAGGATGATGTGGTTCCGGTGAAGCAGGTTAAGGCGGCGCTGTGGGGATGGAGCAGCTGCGATGGACGAGGCGATCGTCGGAGCAGCTCCTTCGAGGTGGAGGACGGGGCGGCTGAACCGGTGGGACGGCGAGATGGACGACGGATCCTCATCCGGGGAGGTGGACGAGGGACGTCGAGCTGTTGCGCTGGACGACATCATCGGGGAAGAGGCTCCGGCTGGGCAGCAGTGACGTGGCGGACGGAGGAGGGTGGGGTTTCGCGGCTGGAGCGGAGAGGTTATGGCGGCCTGGGATTTCGAATGGCGAAAAGGGGGCGATGGGAGGGGGTGAAGCATGACTTAGGAACGCGCTTGTCCAAAATGTAGGGTGTGTTACAAAAGTACCCCCCTACCAATTTGAACTAGCGGCCCTTTCGGCTCAGGGTTAGAAGGGGGATTTCGCGTGTCGGGATTTGCCAGCTGGAGGGAGTTTCCGCGCGCGTTGTAATTTCGGGATAGCAAGGCGCGGGTTGTGAAGGCGCCAGTTTTGGGAGCACGATATCTGAATTTTCGGGATATAACAAGACGCGGGTTGAATTTTAGGGACAAGCCTAACGTGTAGTAATATTGTACTTGTACGTACCAAATCAATTCGCACTTCCCTCAACCAAAAAGAAAACGAAAAAAATAAAACTATTCACACCACACAAAGAGAGAGTCTTGCCCCGTTTTACTATACAAATGCTATTCAAAGCTACTCCCTCCTTCCATCTATATAGGGCCTAATGCGTTTTTCGATGCTAACTTTGACCAAATATTAGAGCAATGATATATGACATGCAACTTACACAAAGCACACCGTTAAATTCATCTGTGAAAGGTTCTTTCAATGATATAATTTTCACATGGTGCATGTCATGTACTATTAATCTTGTCAATAGTCGAAGGCGGTCTTGAAAATCTCATTACGCCCTATATAGATGGAAGGAGGGAGTATGAATCCATGTTATGTCCGATTAATTTTTTTCGCTTGATGTATAATGCATGTAACCTACTCATACCAACATTTTAGTGCATTCCAAATGTCTATACTACCGCTGCAATTCGAACTAAATTTGAATTTGTTTCTCTATTTCAATAAGAATCTACAATCATGATTGTTTCCAACTTCAACCATCATAGTTTCCTTGCTATCCGCTAGATATAAATCAGACGGCCAATAATGCAGGATGGCAGGCACACCATCATCAACAACTCTGTTTTTTTATAAGAGTAGAGGTAAAACATATTAAATGTAGTATACCATGTTCATAACCACACCATGTGTATCACCGTTATATATATTCACACATCCGTAGATTTGAAACACTATGATAAATTCTTCAAATATCCGAATTTGCTTTTTATAATGAAGTATATATGATCTCTATTCATCTTTTACACCCACACAACCCTCTTATCTTTATAGCTAGCGCTAACTTTCTCTTGTGCATGCACACGCCCGCATCCCTCTCACCCTCCATCGCGCAAATTTGTCTTTTCACTTTAGGTCGTTCACCCACGGTGTGTGTAAGCCCCCCAGCTCCTTCTTTACGACACACATCGATCGATATGCCTCTCTAGCCAGGTGTGTCTAGCACAAACACAAGCTTCCCCTCTTCTCTTGTCACTGTCCATGCCTCACTCCCACCACTGTTTTCATCGTTCTCGTACTCGCACACTCCTCCCCCTCGATATAGTATGCCTCTCGTACCACCTCCTACATGCATCCCTCTCTCTCTATCCTTCTCCTCGTGCCTCATTTGCTTCTATCACACACATGCATCTATACCGATCGATCTCCCAACATATACCTAGATCAACTTTAACTACCCCCCCCATCGACGTACCTCACAAGTTATGTCTCTCCTTTCTCTTACAAAGGGAGATTGATCTTCCTATGTAGTTACGTCTGCTTACCACAGCCACATCGTCCCCCCTCATCATTCGTGCATGCCTCCTGACCCGTCTCTCACACGCACGTGCACAAACAACAAGCAGCCATCTCCTCTCTTATTGATATTGTGGGCGTGCCCTCCGTTTATCTAGCAAGCCTATCCCACCATTTGTTAGAAGCAACTCCACTACCACCCCCTCCAACACTCTAGCTCTGTCTCTCTCCCAACCTTATTCATCTCCTGCACATATGCATGGATGCCGATCGATCTCCCTTAATACATGAGGCAGATTGATCTCCTTAAAACATGAGGTAGGCCTCTCTCCTCCTCCGCACATATACCAGCCATTGTACCTCTATAGTTAATTGGGCCTCCCTCTTCCCCCACCACACACCGATAGTCTAGCGCTGCAGGTAGGTATCCATGCCACAGAGACAAACTGCACATGTCCCATCTCACGTTCCAGTAGGCCAGCCACTCTATATCTTTGACGTGGGCACACACAAATTCGATGGCACTCTTTATCGATCGCGCGCGCGCACACACACACACACATCATCCCTCTCTTCGATTCTATGGACACCTCAAGCCGATGATACCTCCACTCTCTTCTCGTGGATCGCCCCCTCTATATATATGTTATATCCAGGACTCTATTTCACACACATTGCATATGTTAAATTTTTTGATTGACCCCCCCCCCCACAAAAAAACTCTCAAGAACCCACACACTATATCTCTCTAGGTTTGTATCTCTCTCACACAACCCCACGTAGGTGGTGTACGTATACAAGAAGAGAATAGGTGCACCGTGCACGTACTCACGCTTCGTGCCCAGCCACACCCGCGCGGGTACACGGTGGAGCTCATTTCTCCGCAGAAGCTGAATTTGTTTTTGAAACATCAAGTGGCCAGAGACTCGAAAACTTATTTGCCCATTAGTGACTTGTCAGGGCGGTGAATTTTAGTTTGTACGATAATGCTGCATCCACCTAAAGTAACGAAAGTTCTTACGTAAACTTCCTAGTAATTCCCTCTTCGTAGGTGCAGCATTACTCCTAACATTTGTAATATCAGTTTGAAACTTGTAATATTGCCGTGTCCTATTCCTGCGTTTTCAAAATCCTGCGAATCAAACAGGTCCTGAGTTGGTGATGATGTTGTGCCTCACATCTTTCACCAATAGTCGTCGGATCTAGATCTAACGCATACAAACCAAGCTTCTCCATTTTTGCAAAAAGATGCCCGCACTTGTTCCCTATTTACAAACAACTCCTTGTCTCTCACAATCTAGGAGTAGAAGGCCGTGGAAAAATCTGGCGCGATGGCCGCTGCCGGAGTCGTCCACCCCCAATCTTGGTGTTCCGTGCAATGCACGGGCATCTACGCACGGGAAATTATGTCGAACATGGCTAGTTGTAAGCAGGCTAGCTCTACAGCCATGATGATAGTGACTGGAGACGGTGAGGCCGACTATGGTATGCTGAACACGGCGCCTATATTCATGTGTCATCTCTGGCGCAAGGTCTTGTCACTTCACTGTGAGGAGCAGCACGTAATAATTTGACCAACGGGTAGTACAGTGCTAGTACTCCTACTACTACATTGGTAGTACTACTACTAGTACTAGTAGCACCACCGTCTGGATTTAGGAGTACTACCACGTCCACCGGCACCGAGGAACGTCTCCAGGTAGTATTGCTTGAGGCCGCTAGGGCGAGGGGCCGCTTGGATGACAACTTCGTCTCCTTGTTCGACGAGGTCCTCATTGGTTTCCTCGACAAGTTCACCGTCGTCAAGATGCTTGCGGACGACTTTGACGTAAGCCTCCAGCCGACGCGCCCAGGCTCTGCGATGCCCGCCACCCTCAATGGCCACTATGGTAACAACCTCTTCGATGCACTGGTGGCCCTGTGACTGCCCGCCGTCGTGCCGGAGAATGTCCACCTCGAGGTCGTGCTCGCCGCGCAGCACCTGGCGCAGCAAGACACCATCGACATAATCACCCACGTCTACGCGCAAATCGTCCACAATGACTACTACATGCAAGAGGAGGACGATAGGACGCTGGCCTTCTTGGAGCGCAGGGCAGCCTTGGACGACATTGTTCAGAAGCACGTTGAGCTCGCCGCCAACGCCGCTGCTCCTCACATGTCGGTTGGTGACCCGGCGCACTAGGGCGTGAGGATGTCATTGAACGTTGATGGATCCGTATGTATTTTTATCTTTCCGTCAAATCCATGTAGTAGTTTATGATACTACAGTAATTATCTTGTCGGATGGCTGAGAAAACAGGAGGGAGAAGAGATGGTTGTAGCATAGAATCCAAGAAAATTGGTGTCGGATGGGACTCGTGTGGGTGGCGTGTGCCGTACTGCTAGACGTGAATGCTACTGAGTTATGGCCCATGCCACCCCACTATATCGAGCTTACGTAAAACAAATTTCCTGAAGTCCGTGCTCAGCCCTCCTCATCTCTCTTCTCAGGTAGCCAGTGGGCGCGCGGAGCCCATCGTCTGTTTGCTCACATGCGGCCCCACATGTCAGTGAAAACGTAAGAGGACCCACTGAACCTCAACATCTTTCACCTCGACGTGCTGGTGATGAAAAACAAATCCAATAAAGAACTTCGGTGGCCGCTTTTGGAGTTACTCAAGAGTAGTAAGATTCTATTTACAGTTTAACCCAAGATGCACATCTCGTGGCTTCAACTACCACTCTATTTTCTTTGATGACACGACCTGGATGCTGGATGTCCCATGTGTCGGCAAAAGAAAGAAGAACCCGACCAAATCTTCGGTTCTGCTACCGGATGAGATTAGTGCACTTGTTGATACTCCTACTAGAATAGAGGCTAGACATGAGACTAGATGCGAGGAAGCAACGTCTACTTCTTTACACTCGAAGAAGAAAGAAGCACGCAAGATTGAGCCTCCGCAGATCAACAATGAATGCATCGAGAAGGCACTAATCCAACTTACAGGAGTAGTAAAATGTATTCTTGTGGTTCTTGTTTTCTTTGGTCTTGCTTTTCTAGTCAAAATTATCGTTGGAGTTCGTGCAAAATGGAGGTCCATTTGGGGTCATACGTTGGAGTTGGCCTTACAAGTGGGACCGTAGTTAAGGAAACCGACTATCGGCAAACCCCCACCTCGCCCGCCGCGCGATGGCTGAAGTTAGAGAAACAATGAGGTTGAAGAGATTTCTCTAGCACGGACTCCAAGAAATAATATGGTGTCAGATGGATGTCGTGGTGGTGGCGTGTGCCGTACTCCTGGACGTGAATGCTTGTTCTGGACCATGCCACCCTACTACTACTACTTACTCCTACTAGTATATAGTATACTAGTATCGAGGATTTGAGGTGCTGGTTACATACAACGAACACATTAAAATATGGCTACAGTAAAAACACCCGCCCGACGCGCGAAGCATGTGAAGCTAGTACAAATTTAGAGAAGCGACTCGAAAGCCATTCACAAATTAGTAAGTTTATCACAGGCATATCATTTGTTTACATACAACAGGTCATCAACCCACATCGACAACAAGGATACATTATAAATACTGAAGTTTTCACCACACAACAAATAACAAGCCATGAAATGAACTTCAACTCAACCATTCTGCGGCGTTGGAAACGCTTGCTTTGAACCACAAGTGATTCTATGGGACGGGCCATCTGTTGTCGATCTGGAGAACAATGCAGGACCGATCATCCAGGCTGAAGTGGCTTACTATATCAGTACGAGGGTAGGGAATCACCCAAATGTCCGAGGTATAGACACAGTTGCTTCTCATAAATGTGTCAACAGCAGTTGGATTGCCTTTCACCATCATCAGATAGTTTTGTCCAAGGAAGAGCGAGTTTTCTCCAAGACTATCAATTCTGTGCCAGGGAGAAGGAGTTGGCGCTAGCACACTAGTATCCATCCCGAATACCATGCAATGGGTGTTGGAATAGGTCCGGAGAGTGCGACCATGGGAGACACCTACTTCCTTAGCAGTAACATCATCAGTGCGCTGTATACACACAAGAAGAGGTGATCCATCGGAATTAGTTGCTAGGCACCACAGAGTATATCGGCGCTGCTCGTCCACATGCTCGTGATCGTCACCATCATCATCTCCCCCTTGGTTATAAAAATTTTCAAGTATAGGTGGTAGGATGTTCACAGGACCTTGGAAACACAAGAAGAAGGTTAATTAGTAAAGGGAAACTTGCTAACCCGCATGCATGTGGATGAAACAATTATAATTACGGTGGAAGACAAATGTACCGAAACTACTAGGATGCCATGCAAAAACAATGCCACGAGTGGTGGCAGCAAACACAAGGCCCTCATATTGAATTGCATCACAGTACTAATCCGTGTACAAAACTGATTTTTGAGCAATATCCATCGAGTCGAACCACGAAGGACGGCAACAAGCTTGTCGAAGATAGCAACAACTTGATAGTTGTTGTAATTCCGAGAGCAGTTGGGAACTCGACAATTGCCATCTTCCGTAGAAGACAGTCACCATGATCGTATTTGAACGTGCATACATTACCGGTGTGCTCAACCTCTGGGCAGTGTGCTGAGATTTTTGGAAGTGGAACCCGGTGACGAGTTTACACATTCACAAGTTCCCACTCACAGTTGGACCCAATGTAAACAACCCAATCTCCATTTGCGCCCGCCCAAGCCTTGCCCTCGAGCGATGGCATCTTAACATCATATGTATCATTATCAAGCGGCATCAACTGGCACAGGGCGAGGCCTCCCTCGTGCCGGCGCCAGTCATCAGGGTCACAGCGAAGAAGATAGGGGAGATCAAACCGCTCCTTGACTCTTGGGTTCTTTGTAATGATGTCATTCCCTTCCTAGGCCTCGTCGTCGTCCACCGCCCTGGTGCTCTCGGCGTGGCATGGTCGGCGTGGTCAATGACTGACATGCATCTGAAGTGGACTGTACGTGGAGAGGCTGACAGCTGGGTCCACGGCCGCACGCAAGGAAATGCCTCCTTATTATGCGCAAAATAATGATTTCGTCCACCTGACATCTGGGACCCACCGAGACGGCCTCTGTATTTCATGAAAAAAAATGTTACCGCCGCTGACAGCTCGGACCCACTGATACTTCTCCAACGTATCTATAATTTTTGATTGCTCCATGCTATATTATCTAGTGTTTTGGACTATATTGGGCTTTATTTTCCACTTTTATATTATTTTTGGGACTAACCTAATAACCGGAGGCCCGGCCCAGAATTGTTGTTTTTTGCCTATTTCAGTGTTTCAAAGAAACGGAATATCAAACAGAGTCCAAACGGAATAAAATCTTCGAGAACGTGATTTTCTCACCGAACGTGATCCAGGAGACTTGGACCCTGCTCCAAGGAACAACAAAGGCGGTCACGAGGGTGGGGGCACCCCCCCTAGGGCGCGCCCCCTGCCTCGTGGGCCCCTCGTTGCTCCTCTGGCGTACTTCTTCCTCCTATATATACACACGTACCCCCAAACGATCAGAACAGGAGCCAAAAACCTAATTCCACCGCTGCAACTTTCTGTATCCACGAGATCCCATCTTAGGGCATGTTCCGGAGCTCCGCCGGAAGAGGGCCGTCATCACGGAGGGCTTCTACATCATCATAGCCCCTCCGATGAAGTGTGAGTAGTTTACCTCAGACCTTCGGGTCCATAGTTAGTAGCTAGATGGCTTCTTCTCTCTCTTTGAATCTCAATACAAAGTTCTCCCCCTCTCTTGTGGAGATCTATTCGATGTAATCTTCTTTTTGCGGTGTGTTTGTTGAGACAGGTGAATTGTGGGTTTATGATCAAGTCTATCTATGAATAATATATGAATCTTCTCTGACTTCTTTTATGTAAGATTGGTTATCTTTGCAAGTCTCTTCGAATTATCCGTTTGGCTTGGCCAACTAGATTGGTAGTTCTTGCCATGGGAGAAGTGCATAGCTTTGGGTTCGATCTTGCGGTGTCCTTACCCAGTGACAGAAGGGGCAGCAAGGCACGTATTGTATCGTTGCCATCGAGGATAACAAGATGGGGTTTATTTCATACTACATGAATTTATCTCTCTACATCATGTCATCTTGCTTAAGGCATTACTCTGTTTTTAACTTAATACTCTAGATGGATGCTGGATAGCAGTCGATGAGTGGAGTAATAGTAGTAGATGTAGAATAGTTTCGGTCTACTTTTCACGGACGTGATGCCTATATACATGATCATGCCGAGATATTCTCATAATTATGCTTAATTCTATCAATTGCTCAACAGTAATTTGTTCACCCACCGTAGAATACTTATGTTCTTGAGAGAAGCCACTAGTGAAACCTATGGCCCCTGGGTCTATTCTCATCATATCAATCTCCATCACTTTTATATTGTTTTGCTTTTTTACTTTTCCTTTACTTTTTACTTTGCATCTTTATGCCAAAAATACCAAAAATATCCTATCTATCAGATCTCACTCTCTTAAGTGACCATGAAGGGCTTGACAACCCCTAATCGCGTTGGTTGTGAATAGCTATTGCTTTGTGCAGGTACGAGGGACTTGAGCGTGGGCTCCTACTAGATTGATACCTTGGTTCTCAAAAACTGAGGGAAATACTTACTCTACTCTACTACATCATCCCTTCCTCTTCGGGGAAAACCAACGCAAGCTCAAGACGTAGCAAGAAGGATTTTTGGCACCGTTGCCGGGGAGTCTACGCAAAAAGTCAATATACCAAGTACCCATCACAATCCCTATCTCTCGCATTACATTATTTGCCATTTGCCTCTCGTTTCCCTCTCCCCCCAATTCAACCTTGCCGTTTTATTCACCCTCTCTCTCTCTATTCTTCCTCTCTATTTGCCTCTTTTGTCCACTTCCTTTTTGTTTGCTCGTGTGTTAGATTGCTTGTTTGTCGCGATGCCTCAAGATACTACTAAATTGTGTGACTTCACCAATACCAATAATAATGATTTCCTTAGCACTCCGATTGCTCCTCTTACCGATGCTGAATCTTGTAAAATTAATACAGCTTTGTTGAATCTTGTTATGAAAGATCAATTTGCCAGCCTTCCTAGTGAAGATGCCGCTACTCATCTAAATAGCTTCATCGATTTATGTGATATGCAAAAGAAAAAATATGTCAATAATGATGTCGTTAAATTGAAGCTATTTCCTTTTTTGCCTAGAGATCATGCTAAATCTTGGTTTTCGTATTTGCCTAAGAATAGTATTGATTCATGGAACAAGTGCAAAGATGCTTTTATCTCTAAGTATTTTCCTCCCGCTAAGATTATCTCTCTTAGAAATGATATAATGAACTTTAAACAACTTGATCATGAACATGTTGCACAAGCTTGGGAGAGAATGAAATTAATGATACGTAATTGCCCTACTCATGGTTTGAATTTGTGGATGATTATACAAAAAGTTTATGCCGGATTGAATTTTGCTTCTAGAAATCTTTTAGATTCGGCCGCGGGAGGCACTTTTATGGAAATCACTTTAGGAGATGCTACTAAACTCCTAGATAATATTATGGTTAATTATTCTCAATGGCATACCGAAAGAACTTCTAATAAAAAGGTGCATGCGATAGAAGAAATTAATGTGTTGAGTGAAAAGATGGATGAACTTATGAAATTATTTGCTACTAAGAGTGTTTCTTCTGATCCTAATGATATGCCTTTGTATACTTTGATTGAGAATAACAATGAATCTATGGATGTGAATTTTGTTGGTAGGAATAATTTTGGTTACAACGCTTATAGAGGGAATTTTAAGCCTAGGCCATATCCTAGTAATCCTTCTAATAATTATGGGAATTCCTACAACAACTCTTATGGAAATTATAATAAGATGCCATCTAATTTTTAATCTAATATTAATGAATTTATTTCTTCGCAAAAGAATTTTAATGCTATGATTGAAGAAAAATTGCTTAAGATTGATGATTTGGCTAGGACGTTGATAGAATTGCTCTTGATGTTGATGCTTTGAAACTTAGATCTATTCCACCTAAGCATGATTTTAATGAGTCTCTAAAAGCCATGAGAATTTCAATTGATGAGTGTAAAGAAAGAACTGCTAGGATGCGTGGTTCCAAAGATGCCTTTATTAAAGCATGTTCTTCCAATTCCTATGAAAATCAAGATAAAGATCTAAAAGTTATTGATGTGTCTCCAATTAAATCTTTATTTTGCAATATGAATCTTGATGAAACTGAATATGATCTTCCTTTACCTAGAAGGCATTCTAAAAATTCGGAGTATTTGGATCTTAATGACGAAATAGATGAAAGTGGGATTGAAAGAAACAAAAATCTAGATGTTGCTAAAGCCACTACATTGGATTTCAAGGAATTTAATTATGAAAGTTGCTCTTTAATTGATTGTATTTCCTTGTTGCAATCCGTCCTAAATTCTCCACATGCTTATAGTCGAAATAAAGCCTTCACCGAACATATTGTTGATGCCTTGATTCAATCTTATGAAGAAAAACTTGAGTTAAAAGTTTCTATCCCTAGAAAACTCTATGATGAGTGGGAACCAACTATTAAAATTAAAATTAAATATCATGAGTTTTATGCTTTGTGTGACTTGGGTGCTAGTGTCTCTACTATTCCCAAGACTTTGTGTGATTTACTAGATTTCCGTAATTTTGATGATTGCTCTCTAAACTTGCATCTTGCGGATTCCACTATTAAGAAACGAATGGGAAGAATTAATGATGTTCTTATTGTTTCAAATAGGAATTATGTGCCCATAGATTTCATTGTTCTTGACATAGATTGCAATCCTTCTTGCCCTATTATTCTTGGTAGACCTTTCCTTAGAACGGTTGGTGCGATTATTGATATGAAGGAAGGAAATATTAGATTTCAATTTCCATTAAAAAAGGGCATGGAACACTTTACAAAAAAGAAAATAAAATTACCATATGAAACTATCATGAGAGCCACTTATGGATTGCCTACCAAAGATGGCAATACCTAGATCTATCCTTGCTCGTTATGCCTAGCTAGGGGCATTAAACGATAGCGCTTGTTGGGAGGCAACCCAATTTTATTTTTATTCCTTGCTTTTTACTCCTGTTTAGTAATAAATAAATTATTTAGCCTCTGTTTTGGTTGTGTTTTTTGTGTTTAATTAGTTTTTATGCCAAGTACAACCGTTGGGAAGACTTGGGGAAAGTCTTGTTGAACTTGCTATAAAAAACAGAAACTTTAGCGCTCACGAGAACTGCTGTCATTTTTATTTGAAGCGTGATATTTAGTTAATTCTTTTTGCAAATGATTAATAGATAAATTCCTCACGTCCAGCAATTTATTTTAGAATTTTTGGTGTCGGTGTACAAAAAGAGGGGTCCACTTGTTGTACCCCTATAACTGTGCGCCGGCAGTTTGAGCCACGGGCACCACCACACTGAGCAAGGCAAGGGAGGTGAGCCAAGGTAAGGCCGAAGCTCGAGAGAAGCAGAACGACGCCAAGACCAAGCCCACAAAAAGCAAAGGAGATGAAGCGGACTCCCCCCCCCCCGGCAAGATCCTTGCCGGGAGGCGGTTTTAGCAAACCCGACAAGACCCTTGCCGTGGCAGCTCGCCCCACACCTATGGAGTGAGTCACCCTTGAGTCCATTTCCCCCATGGGGCAAGGATTCGGGAGACATCCCCGTGGTGGAATGCAGATCTTGGTGAAGACGTTCAAGATCAGATACACCCTTTAGAAGATGATGATCCTTGGCGGGATCCCAGCCAAGGAGGACCACAAGGCCCCCGTCAAGAGCCTTGCCGGGGATGACAGCAGGCGCCACGGCAAGACCCTTGCCGGGGCCCCGGCAAGGCCCTTGCCAAGAACACCCGTAGGGCCACCATCAGGCCCATGCCAGTCAAACCTCAACCGCCGTTCGCATGCAGCTGCCGACCCAACTAGCTGAGCAGGCACCTGCGTGGCGGCATGCGGATCTTCGTGGAGACCCACCACTGCGCCACCTTAGCTGCCTGCCTGCCTACATGGCACCGCGGGCGCCGCTGGCCAGGGCACGTGTCGACACGAGAGGGAGCGGCGACGGATGAGACAGGGCTCTCCCCCATCCCCGATAAAGCAAGGACACCTGGGCAAGACACATTATATGCGCCTTGTCATGTAATGCGAGGGATAACCTTGCATCACTATACCCTTTCCACCTCCTGTGTGCCACTGTGGCAACCCCTTTCCTATAAAAGGAGGCCCGAGGCGACCAGGGAGAGGATTCGGCTTTTTGGAGCTCCTCACGCCCCATAGCTAGCCCAAGAACACAAATAGACAATCCCGTCCCGATGCGGGCGAGCAGCGGACCGGTCGCAGAAAGGACCCGAGGCGCCGTTCGCGAACACCAACACCGTCCCAGCAGCCGGAGTTTGGGAGGCGGCGATGTCCGGGCGCCTGGTAACGGGCCGCACGCCGCCAAATCCAAAGACAGAGCCAGGCCCTCCGCGGGTGGCGCGGGTCCTTCCAAGATCGCTACCACCCCGCCCGAAGGCGATGCGAGGGCCTCCAAGACTCCCACACCGGCGCCGACGGCGCGCTCCTCTCAAGCGGTGCGTGACGAACGGCGCAATCATGCCGAAGACCCCGGGCGTCGCCGCGGGAAGAGCCCTGAGCGCCACTCCCAGGAGGTAGAAGACCTGCCCGCTCGCCGAGGCGCTGGTGAAGATGGCATGCGGCCGCTCGGTCGCGATATAGCTCCTTCTGACATGGTCAGAAGTCGAAGCGCGTCGCGATCCGTGCAGGTTTCGCTGCCACCAACGCCAGCAGAAGCCCTGGCGCGCGCGTAGTTGCTCCTCGATTTTCCTCCCACTATGGGGAAACTTGACGAATGGAGAGCCACTATCCAAAGCCTTGTTGCAGTGGCCAACAAAGACGAACCGAGTCTGGTGGAGCCCCCGGGTCGATGCTCCGACGGAGTCCCACGCACCAGTGGCGGGAAAGCTAGCGGCGCCACGACCACGGTGCACTCACCTCCTCCTCGCCCGGTACCGCGGGCGACGAAATCTCCATAGCGTCATCCAACCCGCGGACCCACTGTGACCAGCGCCAAGTCCTTCGGGAACGAGAACATGAAGACGCTCAAACCACTATCGAGCACCGAAGCGGAGCGCGCCACCAGTCAGACAGGCGAGCAGGGCCTGCTGTGAACCACCCGGCACCGGAGAGCCCTGGGGGCCTACCTTACGAGGTAGGCTGTCAGGCTTTTACCCGTGAGCTGCGGCAGTTCCAGTGGCCCACTCACCGCACCTTAAAACCTGACGTGGGCGAAAGGTACAACGGCAAGACCCACCCGTCCGAGTTCCTCAGCATCTACACCATTGCGATGCAAGCTGCCGGAGCCCGCGACGATAAGGTGCTTGCAAATTACTTTCCATTGGCTATTAAACCCAACGCCATGTCATGGTTGATGCACTTGCCGGTAGACTCTATTTCGTCCTGGTCGGATTTGTGCCATGAGTTTGTGGGCACCTTTACTGGAGGCCACCAAGCCCATGGCCAAGCGAGCGACCTGCATGTCATTCCCCAGAAGGGAGGCGAGAGTCTCCGCAAGTATATACAGAGGTTCAGCCAGATACAGTACAATATCCCTGATGTTCACCCTACTGCCATCATCAGCGCGTTCCATCAGAACGTGTGTAACCGCAAGATGCGCGAAGAGCTGGCAATGAACAAGGTGAAAGATGTAGCAGAACTCTATCTTCTTGCTGACAGATGTGCCCAGGCTGAAGAGGGAAGGAAGTACCCCGACGAAGACGCCGGCGTGGAAACCGACTCCTCAGATGAAGATACTGCCGCCCCGGCGAAGAAGGGTCGGCGCTGCAACAGGAAGTGCAAAGGTAAAGTTGTGCTTGCCGTCGAGGGATCTGATGACACCGGCTCCACCAAGAAAACCAAGGCAGATGACCCCGGCAAGGAAATTGTCGGATGTGTCGCCTGCCGGGCCTTGGCGGTTGCCGAGAAGCCAAGAAACTCCGACAAGCGATACTGCAAGATCCATCGCACCAAAGGCCATGCTCTCCAAGACTACCGACAGGTTGAGCTCCTCGCTGAGAAGCAGAGGGCTGAATATGAGAGGCGGGACAAGGAGAAGGGCCAAGACGGTGCTAAGGGGTCCGACAAGAAGCGTGACGACCAGGCGGGCCGTCGCGGCAAGGATAAACAATAGGAGAGAACCGCTCGGGGCCGTGACAAAAAGCCAGAAGACGACAATCACGAAGAGGACGACGAATCTGGCGACCAAGAGTTTCAGAAAGCTACAGAGGCCATGTGCATCGACGGCGGCGCCTTGCTGCATACTTCTCACCGCCAGCTTAAACAGTGGGCGTGAGAGATTACAGGGGCAGAGCCATCGTTTGATGCCCAAAGGCCGCTGAAGTGGTCCAGCACACCTATCATTTTTGACACTGAGGATCACCCTGATCGCACTACTGTGGTCGGGTGCTTGCCATTGTTGGTTTCACCAACAATACGCAACCTCAAGGTGACAAAGATGCTAGTCGATGGTGGGGCCGGTCTGAACATGATCTCGCCTGCCGTGATCGAGAAACTGCAGATTCCCGATGAAGACCTCGAAGAGACGGGCATGTTTCAGGGGGTCAACCCGAGAAGAAGCTAACCTAAGGGAAAGGTCATGCTGCCTGTGACTTTTGGAAGCGATCTGAACTACAGGACGGAGAGGATCGTGTTTGATGTTGCCAAGATCCCCTTGCCCTACAATGGGATCCTTGGCCGCCCAGCGCTGGCCAAGTTCATGGCGGCGTCACACTACGCCTACAACACCCTGAAGATGCCAGGACCCGTGACCATCATCACCATCCCCTCCGATAAGAAAGATGCGCTGATTTGCGCTGACCAACTATACCAGCAAGTAGTTGTAGCAGCTGCCGCCACTAGGGCACTTGCTCCTGCCGCTGGGACCCCGTGGGGGAAGAAGAAGAAGAAGACCGGTGAGACCTCGGACACCCACTCCGGAAAGCGCACCTCTTCGGAGTGTAGCGCTCCCGTCGAGGACGTGCCAGAGAGCGCCACCGGCGGAAACAAGAAGCCCAGGGCCATACCGCCGGGAACCAAGAAGGTTTCTGTCAATGAGGATGGCACGGGAGGGGCTTTCACCATAAGCTCCACCCTTGACGACAAATAGGAAGACGTGCTCGTCACATTCCTGCGGGCGAATGTTGATGTGTTTGCATGGCAAGCTTCCGGCATCCCCGGCGTTCCCAGGGAGGTGATTGAGCACCACCTTGCTGTCTGTCCTCATGCGCGGCCCGTCAAGCAGAAGGTCAAAAATCAAGCTTTGGAACGACAAGAGTTCATCACAGAGAAGATCCGGAAACTGGAAGCAGCAGGTTTGGTAGGAGGAGTGCTCCATCCAACGTGGTTGGCCAATCCGGTCTTAGTGCGCAAGGCTAATGGGAAGTGGAGGCTGTGTATTGATTACACAGATATCAATAAGGCTTGTCCTAAGGACCCCTTCCCGTTGCCGCACATCAACCAGATTGTTGACTCCACAGCTGGGTGTGATCTGTTGTCATTCCTCGATGCCTACTCCGGCTACCACCAGATCTTCATGACAAGAGAAGACGAAGAGAAAACAGCATTCATCACCCCATGTGGTATGTATTGTTTCATACGGATGCCTTTCGGGATGAAGAGTGTTGGTTCAACGTTTGCAAGGGTGGTCCAAATTGGTTTTGAACCCCAGCTCCATAGAAATATGGAAGCTTATATGGATGACATAGTGGTCAAAACCAAGGACAGTGCCACCCTCATACCGGATTTGCAAGAAACATTTGCAAACCTGCGCAAGATCAATCTCAAGCTGAACCCTGAGAAGTGCGTCTTTGGCGTCCCGTCCGGCAAGCTTCTCGGGTTCTTTGTGTCACAGTGTGGATAGAGGCCAATCCGGACAAGATCAAAGCTATAGAGCAGATTGAAGCACCCAAGCGAATCAAGGATGTGTGTCGGCTTGCTGGTTGCATCGCCGCCATGGGCAGATTCATTTCCAAGTCTGCCGAGCGCGCCCTTCCCTTTTTCAAGATCCTGAAAAAGGCGGGCCCGATGGAGTGGACGCCAGAAGCCGAAGCAGCATTGCAAGATTTGAAGAAGTACCTCTCCTCCGCGCCAATACTAGTTGCGCCTAGGCCACAGGAGTCGTTGCTGCTATACCTGGTGGCGACGAACCAGGTGGTCAGCGCCGCACTAGTGGCGTAGAGAGAGGATGACGGCGAGGTAATGGCAGCAACAGAGCCTGACACCACCAATGCAGAGACAACACAGCCAGTTGAAGTGCCGCCGAAGAAGAAAATGATGCAGCACCCGGTCTACTTTGTTAGTTCCCTCCTGCAGGGAGCTAGATCAAGGTACTCCAACGTGCAGAAACCGCTCTTCGGCCTTCTTATGGCCTCGAGGAAGCTGCCTCACTACTTCCAGGCACACGGATCACTGTCGTCACTCGCCTTCCTCTACAACGGATATTGCACAATCCAGATGCAACGGGAAGAATTATGGAGTGGGCACTGGAGCTGTCCAGCTTTGGCCTCGAGTTTGAAAGTACTTCGATGATTCAGAGCCGAGTCCTGGTGGAGTTCATTGCAGAATGGACCGCAACACCTGACGAAGAAGCCCAAGAGACTGCTCTCCCCGGCAAGGAGGCAAGTTGCAGTTGGATCATGTACTTTGATGGAGCTTTCTCCTTACACGGCGCCGGGGCTGGCGTACTGCTTGTCGCGCCCACCGGAGAGCACCTCAAGTACGTGATCTAGATGCACTTCCCTAGGGAGGTGTCAACAAACAATAAGGCAGAGTACGAAGGGCTGCTTGCCGGTCTTAGGATCGCGGCAGACCTCGGAATCAAGAAGCTCATCGTCAGGGGCGACTCGCAGCTCGTCGTCAAGCACGTCAACAAGGACTACCAGAGCCCGTTGATGAAGGCCTACGTCAATGAAGTGAGAAAGCTGGAAGAGCGTTTCGACGGTATACAGGCTGAATACGTTCCCCGAGCGAAGAACGATATCACCGATTACTTGTCAAAACGCGCTGCCCTCAAGCTACCTGTGGAACCAGGTACCTTTGTGCTCCAGCTAACTCAGCCATCCGTTGATCCATTAACAGAGCAGAACAAGAGGAGGAAATCAGGACCCGGCAAGTACTTTCCCGCCGAGCTCCCCGAAGCCGCCGGCAAGGATGTTGCCAGGGACACTGAGCCTGCCACAGGACGGCTAGCTCCGGCGGAGCGTCAAGCTCTTGCCGTCGAGACAGCAGCTCCTATAGTGGAGGAAATGCCTTTAGTCCTTGCCGTCGAGCCCTAGGCTCCAGCGTGGGCACACCATACCATCCGATTCCTCCAAACAGGGGAACTTCCTGAAGAGCAGGAAGAAGCGGAAAAAGTAGCCCGTCGCTCTACCATGTACCAGTTCATCGATGACGTCCTGTACAGAAAGAGGCCGAACAGTGTGAAATTGAAGTGTATCCCTCGGGAGGAAGGACTGGAGCTGTTGGCGGAGATACACAGAGGCATTTGTGGATCCCACATCGGGTCAAGGGCCCTTGCCGGCAAGGCATTTCGGCAAGGTTTCTTCTAGCCCACCGCCCTCCAGGATGCGATGACACTAGTCACCAGGTGTGAAGCATGTCAGTTCCATTCAAAGAAGCTTCATCAGCCAGCTCAAGCCCTTCAAACCATTCCTCTCTCCTGGCCCTTCTCGGTCTAGGGGCTTGACATACTGGGCCCTTTCCGCCACGCTGTCGAGGGCTTTGAGTACTTGTACATTGCAATCGACAAGTTCACAAAGTGGCCGGAGGTGGAGGCAGTGAGGAAGGTCACAGCTCAGTCAGCCGTCAAGTTCTTCAAGGGACTAGTGTGTCGTTTTGGTGTACCCAACAGGGTCATCACCAACAACGGCACACAGTTCACAAGCTGCACCTTCATGCAATATATCCAAGACCTCGGCAGCAAAGTCTGTTTCGCTTCCGTTGCTCACCCATGAAGTAATGGTCAAGATGAGAGGGCAAACACTGAAGTACTGCGAGGCTTAAGGACCAAGACCTTTGACAGGCTGCACAAGAGTGGAAGGTGCTGGATTGATGAGTTGTCGACGGTTCTTTGGTCGATCAGGACGACGCCAAATCGAGCCACCGGCCAGACACCCTTTGCCCTGGTATACGGGGCAGAAGCAGTTCTCCCCACTGAACTCATATACGGGTCACCTCGAGTGCTCGCTTATGATGAGCTTGAGCATGAGCAACTGCGGCAAGATGATGCAATGCTCCTTGAGGAAGATTGTCTTTGGGCGGGTGTGAGAGCAGCACGCTACCAGCAAGCCTTGCGCCGCTACCATAGCCGCAAGGTTCATGCCCGAAGCCTTGAGGAAGGCGACCTTGTCCTTCGACGCGTTCAATCAGCCAAGAATTCCAACAAGTTGACGCCAAAGTGGGAAGTCCCTTATTGGGTAATAGGAGTCACCAGGCCCGGCGCAGTCCGCCTGGAGACTGAAGATGCCGTTCCGGTGAGTAACTCCTGGAACATTGAGCATCTTCGCAAGTTTTACCCATGAGGCGCGGCTTGCCGAGCCCCCCGGCAAGCCACCTTTTGTACAAGCATTGCCGATGATGCATGTAACCCTATGTACAAAGCCAGGCGCAGACCCTGAGCATAAATAAATGAAGCGCTGGCACCCTAAGTTATAGCAAGCATGCTAGGTCGAGTCTCGTCCTTGGTTAGGGTTGATAGTGCTTAGCGGCGACTAACCCCTAGCTTAGAGGTCGAGTGTGTGTCTCTTTGCCGTTCTTTCGTCTTCTTTGGTTCGCACGACTCACAGATATCCTTGCCGGATCACTTGAGGATGAAAAAGAGAAGAGGGACAGACCAGCATCTAGACCCCGACAAGCCAGTATTGCCGGGGGCTACAAGAGCAAAGATTCACCCACGGCAAACCAGAGTCGCCGGGGGCTACAGCTTCAGATAAGTTCTTCATCCCTTATCATGCATTCCCTTATGGACTGAGGTATGTGAAACCTCGTTTTTTCCTAAAGCTACCGTGCTCCCCTAACTCTAGGCCCTAGGGCTCGTTCCTGGGGCCAGGTTTGGTCGTAGTCACAGTAGCAAGAGGATGAAACAAGGAGCCTGAACCCACCTCATCCCTGCCTCCGCCAAAGGTGTGAGAAAGGTCGAGCGAAGTGGGGAGACGGCAAGACCTGTTGCCGGGCAAGGAAATGTTTATCTTAAAGATATCAAGGATTTACTCCTTGTCGTGGGTTCTACCCACAAACAAATGACTCGGCAAGCATCCCTTTTTCATTAAAAACATTCCACTCAGGTACAGTCCATAGGGAATGAAAAACATGAATGATGGGATTACAAGTTTTAAATTCAGCTAAGGCCTGAAGGCTTACAAACTAAAAAGAGATAAGGTGCCCGTAATCCCTTTCTTGTCCCTCTCCTCGGGAGGCAGGTCAAGGAGGCGAAAAGGGCAAAAGGGGAGCCTAGGCGAGCTACGGGTGGCAGAAGACACCAAGAGAACATCTCGGTGGCCGTCCGAAGGCTGGATGGTGATGGCAGCGCCGGAAGCAGAGCTCGAAGACGAGGCGGCAGGACGTCAGCACGCGTCGAAGGCGTCGGTGCCTGCATACTCCGATTTGACGGCCTTGCCGCCCGCCCTCTTCCTCTTCCGCAGCCTCCCAACGCCAGCCGCCCAAGGAGATGACCCCGAGAAGTTCGGGGAGCCGGCGACACGGATGATGGGGCCGCCGGCGCCGCACGGAGCGGCGCCCGACACCTAATCGGACCCGTCATCCTGCCGCCTACTACCCTCGTTGTCGCTGCCGCTGTCCTCCTCGACACTCTCGCCCAAGGAGGAGTCTTCGCTATCAGAAGAGCTCTCCACGCAGCACCTTGCACGGGTCCCGAAGCACCCGAAGACCTTGACGGAGAGAAGGCCATCCTCCATCAGCTTAAAAAGGAGAGTGAGCCCCTCCGTCAAGCGGTGGATATGGGCAAATGTCTTCCATCCCCGATGGAGATACATCACGTGAGGGGCTGGGAAGTCGACGCGAACCCGCGTGCCGCTGATCCCACAGTCCCTCATGTGCAGCCGCAGCGACTCCGGTGGATCCAGCTCCATCTCCCGCGCGAATGGAGTCGGGAGACGAAGGCGACGGTGAGGCGGCCGGCGCAGCCTGACGAAGAACTCGCAAGGGTCATCCCCAACGGTGAGGCGAGGTCGGCGCGCCGCCCCGTCCTTCTCTTCCCCGAGCGCCTCGGCCTCGCCCACGACCTTGCCCCCTCCCCCTTCCCCTCACAGCTGGCTCTACCACCGCGAGTGCAGGGGAAGGTGGGACGCGTTGTCGAGCGGCGAACCTCGCCGCCACCGTTGAAGGACCAGGATTCCCTCTCTCCATGGCGGATGGAAGGGGAGCAGAAGCTGAAGGAAGGAGGAGATGAAAGAATGTGGGACGCCATCCTCCCCCTCCCTCTCTTTATAAAGGAACAGGGTGGGGGCTCGGCCGCCCCGCTCAGCCAATCAAGACGCCGAAGGCGTAGGGAAGTGGAACCGACCCACCGCCCCAGCCCGCGGCGGCCCGGTTTCCCGCCTCCACCGTTCGCCACCCCAAGCGCATGAGGGCCACGTGGCAGGCGTGCAGGACCGAAGCGACAGGTGAGGCGACCTCTCCCCACCCCGTGATCGTAGGGAGTGGACGCCTTGAAGACCATGCATCGGCCCGTTCAGTAAATGGGTCGCGCCTCCACGCCTCCCTCCGTTTATGGGGAAGACGCGAACCGCCCCCTTTACTACGACGTGACGCATGCATGCAGAGCTCAGCCCCACGCATGCCGCCCACATCACACATGCCTCCCCACGCTGCGGCACGCGCGGGAAGCATGGGAAGCGCAGCGCGTGAAGAGACTTACCGCGGTAAAAACCGCCCCGCCTGCCGGCGCACCGTTTTTGGGCCTAGCCCAATGACGCGATTGCGCTTACGTGTGGCCCGGGCCCGGGAGCTCCTGTCGGTGTACAAAAAGAGGGGTACACTTTTTGTACCCCTATAACTGTGCACGGGCAGTCTGAGCCACGGGCACCACCACAGTGAGCAAGGCAAGGGAGGTAAGCCATGGTAAGGCCGAAGCTCGAGAGAAGCAGAACGACGCCAAGACCAAGCCCACAAAAAGCAAAGGAGATGAAGCGGACTCCCCCCCCCGGCAAGATCATTGCTGGGAGGCGGTTTTGGCAAACCCGGCAAGACCCTTGTCGTGGCAGCTCGCCCAACACCTACGGAGTGAGTCACCCTTGAGTCCACTACCCCCATGGGGCAAGGATTCGGGAGACATCCCCGTGGTGCCATGCAGATCTTGGTGAAGACATTCAAGATCAGATACACCCTCTAGAAGATGATGATCCTTGGCAGGATCCCAGCCAAGGAGGACCACAAGGTCCCCCGCAAGAGCCTTGCCGGGGATGACAGCAGGCGCCACGACAAGACCCTTGCCGGGGCCCCGGCAAGGCCCTTGCCAAGAACACCCGTAGGGCCACCATTAGGCCCACGCCAGTCAAACCTCCACCGCCGTTCGCATGCAGCTGCCAACCCAACTAGCTGAGCAGGCACCTGCATGGCGGCATGCGGATCTTCGTGGAGACCCACCACTGTGCCACCTTAGCTGCCTGCCTGCCTACATGGCACCGCGGGCGCCGCTGGCCAGGGCGCGTGTCGACACGAGAGGGAGCGGCGACGGACGAGACAGGGCTCTCCCCCGTCCCCGATAAAGCAAGGACACCTGGGCAAGACGCATTAAATGCGCCTTGTCATGTAATGCGAGGGATAACCTCGCATCACTTTACCCTTTCCACCTCTTGTGTGCCGCTGTGGCAACCCCTTTCCTATAAAAGGAGGCCCGAGGCGACCAGGGAGAGGATTCGGCTTTTTGGAGCTCCTCACGCCCCATAGCTAGCCCAAGAACACAAATATACAATCCACCAAAGCAGGAGTAGGGTTTTACGCATCCTCGCGGCCCGAACCTGGATAAATGAACCGTGTGCTATCTATTTGATCCGCTCTTCTCGAGACCCCGCACCCCACAACCGTAGTAGGGATTCTTGTGATCCCATAGGTGTCGTTCCCACCGACATTTGGGGTTCCAGATCTTGCGCTAGCTATAGATTACTACAGACTATTCCGTTTTTGACAGATTCTGTTTTTCGTGTGTTGTTTGCTTATTTTGATGAATCTATGGCTATTAAAATAGTTTATAATCCATAGAGAAGTTGGAATACAGTAGGTTTAACACCAATATAAATAAAGAATGAGTTCATTACAGTACCTTGAAGTGGTCTTTTGTTTTCTTTCGCTAACGGAGCTCACAAGTTTTCTATTTTGAGTTTTGTGTTGTGAAGTTTTCAAGTTTTGGGTGAATTCTTTTGATGGATCATGGAACAAGGAGTAGCAAGAGCCTAAGCTTGGGGATGCCCATGGCACCCCCAAGATAATCCAAGGACACCAAAAAGTCAGACCTTGGGGATGCCCCGGAAGGCATCCCCTCTTTTCGTCCACTTCCTTCGGTAATTTACTTGGAGCTATATTTTTATTCACCAACATGATATGTGTTTTGCTTGGAGCGTCTTGTATTATTTGTGTCTTTGTTTGCTAGTATACCACAATCATCCTTGCTGTACACACCTTTTGAGAGAGCCATACATGAATTAAAATTTGATAGAATACTCTATGTGCTTCACTTATATCTTTTGAGCTAGATAATTTGCTCTATGTGCTTCACTTATATCTTTTGAGCTAGATAATTTTGCTCTAAGTGCTTCACTTATATCTTTTGAGCATTATAATTTTACTCTATGTGCTTCACTTAGATCTTTTAGAGCACGGTGGTGGAGTCTTTTTAAAGAAACTATTGATCTCTCATGCTTCACTCAAATTAATTTGAGAGTCTCTTAATAGCATGGTAATTTGCCTAATAATAATATGCTTGGTATTAAAGATTTGTGAAACTTTCTTTTGAGTGTCTTGAATACTAAGAAAATATTGAAGCATGATAATTGTTTTGAGATATGGAGGTGATAATATTAAAGTCATGCTAGTTGAGTAGTTGTGAATTTATCGAATACTTGTGTTGAAGTTTGTGATTCCCGTAGCATGCATGTATGGTGAACCATTATGTGATGAAGTCGGAGCATGATTTATTTATTGATTGTCTTCCTTATGAGTGGCGGTCGGGGACGAGCGATGGTCTTTTCCTACCAATCTATCCCCCTAGGAGCATGCACGTAGTACTTTGCTTTGATAACTTCTAGATTTTCGCAATAAGTATATGAGTTCTTTATGACTAATGTTGAGTCCATGGATCATATGCACTCTCACCCTTCCACCTCTGCTATCCTCTCTAATAGCGCGCGCCTTTCGCCGGTATCATACACCTACCATATACCTTCCTCAAAACAGCCACCATACCTACCTATTATGGCATTTCCATAGCCATTCCGAGATATATTGCCATGCAACTTTCCACCGTTCCGTTTATTATGACACGCTCCATCATTGTCATATTGCATATCCCGGTACACCGCCGGAGGCGTTCATATAGAGTCATATTTTGTTCTAAGTATCGAGTTGTAATTGATGAGTTGTAAGAAAAATAAAAGTGTGATCATCATCATTATTAGAGCATTGTCCCAGTGAGGAAAGAATGATGGAGACTATGATTCCCCCACAAGTCGGGATGAGACTCCGAACGAAAAATAAAAAAAATTAAAAGAGGCCAAAGAAGCCCAAATAAAAAAGGAGAAAGGCCATAAAAATAGAAAGGCCATATATAAAAAAATGAAAGAAAAATAGAGAAGGGACAATGTTACTATCCTTTTACCACACTTGTGCTTCAAAGTAGCACCATGATATTCATAGTAGAGAGTCTATCATGTTATCACTTTCATATACTAGTGGGAATATTTCATTATAGAACTTGGCTTGTATATTCCAATGATGGGCTTCCTCAAATTGCCCTAGGTCGTCATGAGCAAGCAAGTTGGATGCACACCCACTTAGTTTCTTTTTGAGCTTTCATATACTTATAGCTCTAGTGCATCCGTTGCATGGCAACCCCTACTCACTCACATTGATATCTATTGATGGGCATCTCCATAGCCCGTTGATACACCTAGTTGATGTGAGACTATCTTCTCCTTTTTTTCTTCTCCACAACCACCATTCTATTCCACCTATAGTGCTATATCCATGGCTCACGCTCATGTATTGCGTGAAGATTGAAAAGGTTTTGAAAAAGTTAGAGTATGAAACAATTGCTTGGCTTGTCATCGGGGTTGTGCATGATTTAAATACTGTGTGTGGGGAAGATGGAGCATAGCCAGACTATATGATTTTGTAGGGATAACTTTCTTTGGCCATGTTATTTTGAGAAGACATAATTGCTTTGTTAGTATGCTTGAAGTATTATTTCTTATGTCAATATAAACCTTTGTCTTGAATCTTTCTAATCTGAATATTCATACCACAATTAAAAAGATTTGCATTGAAATTATGCCAAGTAGCACTCTGCATCAAAAATTCTCTTTTTATCATTTACCTACTCGAGGACGAGCAGGAATTAAGCCTGGGGATGCCTGATACGTCTCCAACGTATCTATAATTTTTGATTGCACCATGCTATATTATCTACTGTTTTGGACTATATTGGGCTTTATTTTCCACTTTTATATTATTTTTGGGACTAACCTAGTAACCAGAGGCCCAGCCCAGAATTGCTGTTTTTTGCCAATTTCAGTGTTTCAAAGAAACGAAATATCAAACGGAGTCCAAACGGAATAAAATCTTCGGGAATGTGATTTTCTCACCGAACGTGATCCAGGAGACTTGGACCCTGCTCCAAGGAACAAAAGAGGCAGTCACAAGGGTGGGGGCGCCCCCCTAGGGCGTGCCCCTGCCTCGTGGGCCCCTCGTTGCTCCTCCGGCGTACTTCTTCCTCCTATGTATACACACGTATCCCCAAACGATCAAAACAGGAGCCAAAAACCTAATTCCACCGCCGCAAATTTCTGTATCCACGAGATCCCATCTTGGGGCCTGTTCCGGAGCTCCGCATGAAGAGGGTCGTCATCACGGAGGGCTTCTACATCATCATAGCCCATCCGATGAAGTGTGAGTAGTTTACCTCAGACCTTTGGGTCCATAGTTAGTAGCTAGATGGCTTCTTCTCTCTCTTTGAATCTCAATACAAAGTTCTCCCCCTCTCTTGTGGAGATCTATTCGATGTAATCTTCCTTTTGTAGTGTGTTTGTTGAGACCGATGAATTGTGGGTTTATGATCAAGTCTATCTACGAATAATATTTGAATCTTCTCTGAATTCTTTTATGTATGATTAGTTATCTTTGCAAGTCTCTTCGAATTATCCGTTTGGCTTGGCCAACTAGATTGATAGTTCTTGCCATGGGAGAAGTGCTTAGCTTTGGGTTCGATCTTGCGGTGTCCTTACCCAGTGACAGAAGGGGCAGCAAGGTACGTATTGTATCATTGCCATCGAGGATAACAAGATGGGGTTTATTTCATATTGCATGAATTTATCTCTCTACATTATGTCATCTTGCTTAAGGTGTTACTCTGTTTTTAACTTAATACTCTAGATGCATGCTGGATAGCGGTCGATGAGTGGAGCAATAGTAGTAGATGCAGAATCGTTTCGGTCTACTTGTCACAGACATGATGCCTATATACATGATCATGCCTAGATATTCTCATAATTATGCTCAATTCTATCAATTGCTCAACAGTAATTTGTTCACCCACCGTAGAATACTTATGCTCTTGAGAGAAGCCACTAGTGAAACCTATGGCCCCCGGGTCTATTCTCATCATATCAATCTCCATCACTTTTATATTGTTTTTCTTTTTACTTTGCCTTTACTTTTTACTTTGCATCTTTATACCAAAAATACCAAAAATATTCTATCTATCAGATCTCACTCTCGTAAGTGACCGTGAAGGGCTTGACAACCCCTAAACACATTGGTTGTGAGTAGCTATCGCTTTGTGCAGGTACGAGGGACTTGAGCGTGGGCTCCTACTGGATTGATACCTTGGTTCTCAAAAACTGAGGGAAATACTTACGCTACTCTGCTGCATCATCCCTTCCTCTTCAGGGAAAACCAACGCAAGCTCAAAACGTAGCACCCACCAGCTATATCTTCGCACGCAAGGAAGTGCCTCCTTATTACGCACAAAAAACGAAAACTCCCCCTGCTAGTTGGGACCCAGTATATCGGGCCTACTAAGTTGATGGGGACGAAGGGCTTTGTCAACTTAATCGATATGCACAATTCTAGCTCGACTGACCATACGATGTCCATCCAACGGCCGTAGTGCTTCTTCAACCTCTGGTCTTCTTGCTCCAGCCGCCCAAAGCAGCGCCGGTCGTGCCGCCTGCTCCTGCCTCCCGTGGCCGGCTGTGATGCCGCGGAGGCCTTTCCGCCCCCATACTACTCCCACCGCTGGCCAGGCCATCCCTCCACTCCACTCACCCACACCCCATGTTATTCTACGGCGATGGCAGCGGAGCCGAACCAGTGAACCCTCGTACTCCTCTCCATGTGGCATCCACTACCACGTCTTCCCCGGCTTCGCGTCGTCCCCTTCCTAGGCCTCGCCGTCGTCCACCGCCGTGGTGCTGTCGGCGCGGGGTGGTCAATGTGGTCAACGACCGAATTCCATCGGAATAATACTGTACGTGGAGAGGCTGACAGCTGGGACCCACCCGACGGGCCACTGTATTTCGCGAAAAAAACGTTCCCCTTGCTATCAGCTCGGGCCCACCGGAAGTGCCTCCTTATTACGCACAAAAAAATGAATACCCCCTGCTAGTTGGGACCCACCTTAGTGGCAGGCTGACTTGTGGGCCTACTAAGTTGACGGGGACGGAGGGCTTTGTCAACTTAGTCAATATGCACGATTCTAGCTCCAGTGACCGTACGATGTCCATCCAACTGCCTTAGTGCTTCTTCAACCTCTAGTATTCTTGCTCCAGCCGCCCAAACCAGCGCCGGTCGTGCCTCATGCTCCTGCCTCCCCTGGCTGACTGCGATACGGCGGAGGCCTCACCGCCCCCTACTACTCCCACCGCTGGACAGGCCATCCCTCTACTCACCCACACCCCCTGTTATTCTGCGGCGACGGCAGCCTCACACCGCAGCGAACCAGTGAACCCTCGTACTCCTCTACGTGTGGGCATCCACTGCCGCGTCTTCCCTGGCTCCATGTCGTCCCCTTCCAAGGTCTCGTCGTCGTCCACCGCCCCGGTGCTCTCGGCGCGGCATAGTCAACATGGTCAAGGAACGGCTTCCATCGGACGTGGACTGTACGTGGAGAGGCTGACAGCTGGGTCCACGGCCATAGTAAGGAAGTGCCTCCTAATTACGTGCAAAATAATTATTCCTCCACCTGACAGCGGGGACCCACCGGACGGGCCACCAGTATTTTGCGGAAAAAAATCCCCCTAACGTCTGGGACCCACCGGACGGGCCACCGTATTTCGTGAAAAAAACGTCCCCCCCCCCCCGCTGTCAGCTCGGACCCACTGGAAGTGCCTCCTTATTACGCACAAAAAAATGAAGACTTGTGGGCCTACTAAGTTGACAGGGACGAAGGACTTTGTCAACTTAGTCAATATGAATGATTCTAGCTCCAGTGACCGTACGATGTACATCCAAAAGCCGTAGTGCTTCTTCAACCTCTGGTCTTCTTGCTCCAGCCGCCCAAAGCAGCGCCGGTCGTGCCGCATGATCCTGCCTCCCGTGGCCGACTGTGCTGCCGCAGAGGCCCCACCGCCCCCTACTATTGCCCCGCTGGCCAGGCCCTGTGGTGACGGCAGCCTCACACCATAGCCGAACCAGTGAACCCTCGTAGTCCTCTCCGCGTGGGCTTCCACTTCCGCGTCGTCCCCTTCCTAGGCCTCGTCGTCGTCCACCGCCGTGGTGCTCTCCGCGCGGCGTGGTCAACATGGTCAAGGAACGACTTCCATCGGAAGAGTACTGTACGTGGAGAGGCTGATAGCTGGGTCCACGGCCACAGCCCAGTTTTTTTGTGATTTGCCAAGTAAGTCCCTTTGTCAGGCCTGTTGGGCTGCAAATCTTTCAAGACGAGGAGAGCTTTCATTCGGCTGGCCGAGAAAATTGCCCATCAGTAATGAGAAATGGGTTGTACATTTTTAAAACACATCAAACCGGCAATTAGTTTCAAATATAAATTTTTTTTCATTTCAAGATTTTAAATTACATTAATTTTTATGCGTGGAGAATTTTTTGGATTTTATATTGATATACATTTATTTTTAAAATCAGTTTGAATGTGAGCTGAAATTTCGGGATTAAAAACAGTTCGGACCGCACCGAAATATGCAAAATTTCGTATAATTTTTTAACCATTGCCACAATATGGGCTGTAATGCTAACAAAAATAATATGGGCTCCAAAAAACCTTAAGAATTAGTAAATGGGCTGTAAATTATTAGAAATAATGGCAGATATGCTGTATGCTATTTTCCACAGATTTAGGCTTTCCTAAAAAAATGTTGACGCCCAAGCACTCACTATTGGATGTCCATCCAATGGCCGCCGTGCTTCTGCAATCTCTGCTCTTCCTGCTCTAGCCGCTCAAACAAGTGCCGGCGGGACTGCCTGCTCCCTCTTCCTCGTGGCCGGCTGTGCTGCCGCGCAGGCCTCACCGCCCGACCGTACTCCCATCGCTAGCCTAGCCATCCCTCTAATCAGCCACACCTGTTGTTATTCTCCGGCGACGGCAGACGAACCAGTAAACCCTCATACAGTCGTACTCCCCTCCGCGTGGGAAAGAAATAGCGAGTCTTCCCTGCCTCCGTGTCGTCCCCTTCCTAGGCCTCGCCGTCGTGCACCGCCCTGGTGCTCTGGGTGCGGCGTGGTCAACGTGGTCAAGGAACGACTTCCATCGGACATGGACTGTATGTGGAGAGGCTGGCAGCTGGGTCCACGGCCGCAGCAAGGAAGTGCCTTGTTATTACGCGGAAAATAATGATTCCTCCACCTGACAGCTGGGACCCACCGGATGGGCCCCTGTATTTCGCGAAAAAAACATTTCCTCCTAACTGCTGGGACCCACCAGCTACATCTTCACACGCAAGGAAGTGCGTCTGGGCAAAAAAAAACGATTCGCCCCCTGACTGCTGGGACCCACCAGCTACATCTTCGCAGACAAGGAAGTGCCTGACAGTTGGGACCCACCTGGTCGAACCATACGTACCGTTGTCATTCTGGTTGCGAACGTGTCCATATGTACTGGTCGATGTAGAGGCGCGCACGTGTCGTAGTAGAGGCACGCACGTAGCATGTACACGTACGTACAGCGGCCAGGGTACAGGAAAGAAAATACGGCCACGTATGTCTACATACGGGCGGGGTCTCGAACACCTACTCGCGCATACGTACGGCGAGGGCTCGTGTACATGGCTGGGTCGGAACGGAGAAACAACGTCGTCGTCGTGTTCATGGGGAGGCAACGGAATGTGTCGTGTTCATGGGGAGGCAACGGAATGCGTCGTGTTCATGGGGAGGCAACGGAATGCGTCGTGTTCATCGGGAGGCAATGGAACGCATGGGAGCCAACCGGCTGGGTCGGAACGGAATGCGTGGTCGTGTTCATTGGGAGGGCTTGGATGGAACAGGTGATGGAAACGAGGCCTGGCATAGCACACAACGGAGGAAACAGACCTCTTACGTTCGGAACGGGGTCCTGTTGATCGGGAGGGGTCTAGCGTACCGCAAAACGGAGGAAACGGACCTACTACGGTCGAAACGGGGGTCCTGTTCATCGGGAGGGGTGTGGTGTACCGCAAAACGGAGGAAACCGACTTGTGTTGGAGCGCTACGGTCGAAACGGGGGTCTGGTTCATCGGGAGGGGTGTGGCGTACCGCAAGACGGGACTCCACGGGATACTGTTCATCTCCACTGTCGACCCCCTCCAGCCTCCATGAGCTACTGTTCATCCACCGTCGACCTCCTCCAGCCTCCACCAGCGACTGTTCATCCACGGGCTCCTGTTCATCCAGCCTCCACCGCACGCTACTCCACCGGCTACTGTTCAACCAGCCCTCTCCACGCACTCCTATTCAACCACCCCTCCACGGGCTACTGTTCATCCTGCCCTCCACCGTCTACTGTTCATCCTGCCCTCCACGGGGTGGTCCTATTCATCCAGCCCTCCACGGGGTCTTGTTCATCCAGCCCCAACCGGCTCGATCGATCGGGGTCCTGTTCATCCAGAGACAACACCACGGGGTCCTGTTCATCCACCCCCATCGAGAACTGTTCATCCACCCCCCCCCCCCGCAACACTCACTGTTCATCCAGAGGTAGCATCGATCGGCTTCAGATAGCAGCAGTAGCGAAGGAATCGCTCGATCGGGTTCAGTTAATAGCCATCGATCGATCGCTCGGGTTCAGTAACGCGTAGCCTGCAGTGCCATCGCTCGGGTTCAGTTAGAGCCCAACGCCTCGCTCGGGTTCAGTTAGAGCCAACGCCTTGCACACACGTGCGTACGTGTACGAGAGAAACGCGCATCGCTCGGCCCCCGACCTCCCACCGTAACCGGGAACTCCCCAAAATTTTCCTCCCCCTCGCTTCTACCACGGTTTTTTCCATCATGGACGGCCCAAAGAATGTCATGCAGCTATGTCTCTGGCCCGCTCGGGATGAAAAGCCCATTTTCTGTCATGATTTTTTGTCATAGAAGTAGGAGCCCACCACATCTATGTTGATACCGGGTTTTGTCACAATTATCGTCATAGAAGTGTCATATGTATGACAGAAAAAAATTCGTTCAGCCCAAAATGTCACGGATGTGTCTTTTTTTATAGTCAAACCATCGTGATATAGCCCCACGGTGGGCGCCAACTGTCGTGGGTTTGTCACGGCAGATGTCCTTGTGAAAGGACTTAGTCGTGGAGCAATCGCTACGGGTTAGCTTAAAGGGGTTAAACCGGACAAGGGACACAAGGGTTTTTATACTAGTTCGGCCCCTTCGATGAAGGTAAAAGCCTACGTCTAGTTGTGTTGGTATTGCTAGGGTTTCGATGACCAGGGAGCGAATCCGCTTTGCCTGGCTCTCGAGTTGTTGACTGTCGTCCTTAAACCACTGTCGGGTCATCCCTTTATATACAGAGGTTGACGCTCGCTGGTTTACAGAGCCCCGGGGCTGGATCGTAAACGTGTCCGGCTCGGTCTCTATTCCTTCTAACTTACAATACAAGTTACATGAGAGAATTGGTTTACATCTACAGGCCTTAACTCGCCTTTGGGCCTTGGGCCTTCGTAAAGCGCCATCATCCTTTCATCTTCATGGGCTTCTAATCTTCATAGAGTTAATCCGGCTACTCCTAGCCGGTTTACGTCCAGTAATAATATCCCCAACACTTAGCGTGCTATCAAACGTCACAACATAACTGGGTGATTATAAAGATGCTCTACAGGTGTCTCCGATGGTGTTTGTTGAGTTGGCATAGATCAAGATTAGGATTTGTCACTCCCATTGTCGGAGAGGTATCTCTGGGCCCTCTCGGTAATGCACATCACTATAAGCCTTGCAAGCAATGTGACTAATGAGTTAGTTGCGAGATGATGCATTACGGAACGAGTGAACAGACTTGCCGGTAACGAGATTGAACTAGGTATTGAGATACCGACGATAGAATCTCGCGCAAGTAACATACCGATGACAAAGGGAACAACCTATGTTGTTATGCGGTTTGACCGATAAAGATCTTCGTAGAATATGTAGGAATCAATATGAGCATCCAGGTTCCGCTATTGGTTATTGACCGGAAGTGAGTCTCGGTCATGTCTACATAGTTCTCGAACCCATAGGGTCCGCATGTTTAACATTCGATGACGATCGGTATTATGAGTTTATGTGTTTTGATGTACCGAAGGTAGTTCAGAGTACAGGATGTGATCACGGACATGACGAGGAGTCTCGAAATGGTCGAGACATAAAGATCGATATATTGTAAGGCTATGTTTGGACATTGGAATGATTCCGGATGAGTTCAGGCATTTACCGGAGTACCGGGGGGTTACCGGAACCCCCCGGGGAGTCAATGGGCCTTATTGGGCCTTAGTGGGAGAGAGGAGGAGGCGGCCAGGTGGAGGGCGCCCCCCCCCCCCCCGCCGCCCCCCCGAAGCCCAATCAGAATTGGGTGCCCCCCCCCCTTTTCTTCCCTCTCTCTCCCTCTTCCTTCTTCTCCTACTCCAACTAGGGAAGGGGGAAACCTACTCCTACTGGGAGTAGAACTCCCCCTTGGGTGCGTCATAGAGAGGGTCAGCCCTCCCCTCCACCCCTCCGTTATATACGGGGGCGGGGGGCACCCCATAGACACACAAGTTGATTGTTTAACCGTGTGCGGTGCCCCCCTCCATAGAATTCCACCTCCGTCAGATCGTTGTAGTGCTTAGGCAAAGCCCTATGTCGGTAACTTCATCATCACCGTCATCATGCCGCCGTGCTGACGAAACTCTCCCTCGGCCTCAACTGGATCAAGAGTACGAGGGACGTCACCGAGCTGAACATGTGCAGATCGCGGAGGTGCCGTGCATTCGGTACTTGATTGGTTGGATTGCGAAGACGTTCGACTACATGAACCGTGTTTCATAACGCTTCCGCTTTCGGTCTACAAGGGTACGTAGACATACTCTCCCCTTCTCATTGTTATACATCTCCCAGATAGATCTTGCGTGATCGTAGGATTTTTTTTGAAATATTGTGTTCCCCAATAGTGGCATTCAAACCAGGTCTATGCGTAGATGTTATATGCACAAGTAGAACACAAAAGAGATGTGGGCGTGAGTATATACATATTGCTTGCCGTCACTAGTTGATTCTTGATTCAGCGGTATTGTTGGATGAAGCAGGTCAGGCCGACATTACGCGTACGTTTACACGAGACTGGTTCTACCGACGTCCTTCGCACACAGGTGGCTCGTGGGTGTCTGTTTCTCCAACTTTAGTTGAATCGGTTTCAATGAAAAGGGTTCTTTCTGAAGATCAAAAGCAATCACTATACTACGTTGTGGTTTTGATGCGTAGATAAGAACGGTTCTTGCTAGAAGCAGCAGCCACGTAAAACTTGCAACAATAAAGTAGAGGACGTCTAACTTGTTTTTGCAGCGCATGTTGTGATGTGATATGGTCAAGACGTGATTATATAAATTGTTGTATGAGATGATCATGTTTTGTAGCATAGTTATCGGCAACTGGCAGGAGCCATATGGTTGTCGCTTTATTGTATGAAATGCAATCACCATGTAATTTGTTTACTTTATCACTAAGCAGTATCGATAGTCGTAGATGAAATAGTGGACGAGACGACAACGATGCTTCGATGGAGATCAAGGTATCAAGCCAGTGACGGTGGTGATCATGGCGGTGCTTTGGAGATGGAGATCAAAGGCACAAGATGATGCTGGCCATATCATATCACTTATTTCATTATATTGCATGTGATGTTTATCCTTTATGCATCTTATTTTGCTTAGTACGGTGGTAGCATTATAAGATGATCTCTCACTAAATTTCAAGGTACAAGTGTTCTCCCTGAGTATGCACCGTTGCTATAGTTCGTCGTGCTGAGACACCACATGATGATTGGGTGTGATAAGCTCTATGTTCACGTACAGCGGGTGCAAGCTAGTTTTGCACACGCAGAATACTCGGGTTGAACTTGACGAGCCTAGCATATGCAGATATGGCCTCGAAACACTCACTAGTAGAAAACAGGGCTTTGGTCAGCCCATTAGTCCCGGTTCAGTCCAGAACCGGGACCAATGTGGGCATTGGTCCCGGTTCGTGAGCCTAGGGGGCCGGCTGGGCCACGTGGACCATTGGTCCCGGTTCATCTGGACCTTTTGGTCCCGGTTGGTGGGATGAACCGGGACCAATGGGCCTCGCTCCTGGCCCACCACCATTGGTCCCGGTTGGTGGCTTCAACCGGGACCAAAGGCTCCCCTTTAGTCCCGGCTCATTTTACCAACCGGGACCAATGAGGTGCCTATATATACCCCTCGCTCGCGAGCAGACCATCCCAGTGCTCTGTTTTTCTCTGGCCGAGGGGGAGAGGGCTTGGTGGTGCTCTAGCTCACCTCCTATGCACACAAGGTGTTCGATGGAATGCCTGAGCCACACTACTTAAGCTTTCTCCTCTCCAAGCTCGACCTCCAAGCTCCATTTTCCATAATATTTGTCTAGCTTTACCGGTCCGTCACGCCCCGTCCCCGACTTCACCACCGTCGATCACCCGCGCCGAGCTCATCGCCGGCACCACTGTGGTGAGCCTCTTGTTCTTATCTTCTTTCTAAAAGGAAAAATATTCTTACTTGTATGTTTACATAGATACTTGTATTATTTTCTTACTTTTATTATTGCATCTTATATAGTGTGATGGTTTTGGTATCCGCCCCAGTCGGCCCTCGTCCTGTCTATGATTCGGATGTGGTATATATATTATCTTTATAACTATTGGTTCATTTATTGTTTATGAAAATTATGCCGACCAACGTGACATAGATTTTATTTATGTAGGATGTATGTGAATCGGAAATGCCAACCGACCCTATTGTCGAGAGGTTAAATTTAGTTGAAGAACAAAACAATTTGTTGAAGGGAAAAATAAAAAAAATTGAGGAGGAGAAGATGATATTGGAGTTGCATGTTGCGGATGTCGTCGATGATCACAAGATCAAGATGGATGCAAAGCGCTTGAAGATTAGAAAGATTAGAAAATATGCCATTCATACCAACGCTTGGTATCATTATGTCGTTGGATCAATTTTTACCTTGGTTGCGATTATGATCTCATTTGTTTTTGCATTGAAATGTTTTACATAGTTTCAATGTATGGTTTAATTAATTAGATGCTCTAGAGAGCTATATGTTGTTAGATGAGAACTATGTATGCACTTTGGTTTTAATGTGATGATGAACTTCTATTAATTTGGACACTTAATTATATATAATGCATGCAGATGAACCGGCAATGGATGTACGGTGACAGACACACCCACGAGTACATTAATGGCGTGCATGAGTTTCTCGATGCGGCTGAGGCAAACAAGCAGAATGGTTTTATGTGTTGTCCATGCACTCAATGTGGGAATACGAGGTCTTACTCTAACCGGAAAATCCTTCACTCCCACCTGCTTTACAAGGGTTTCATGCCACACTATAATGTTTGGACGAGGCACGGAGAAATCGGGGTTATGATGGAAGACGGCAAAGAAGAAGAGTACGATGACAACTATGTGCCCCCTGAATAAGGTGATGCTGCAACGGGGGGAGCTGGTGAAGATCAAGAGGAACCAGACGATGTGCCCAATGATGCTGCAACGGGTGAAGCTGCTAAAGATCAAGACGAACCAGACGATGTGCCCGATGATGATGATCTCTGCCGGGTCATTGTCGATACAAGGACGCAATGCGAAAGTCAAAAGGAGAAGCTGAAGTTCGATCGCATGTTAGAGGATCACAAAAAAGGGTTATACCCCAATTGCGAAGATGGCAACACAAAGCTCGGTACCATACTGGAATTGCTACAGTGGAAGGCAGAGAATGTTGTGGCTGACAAAGGATTTGAGAAGCTACTGAAAATATTGAAGAAGAAGCTTCCAAAGGATAACGAATTGCCCGACAGTACATATGCAGCAAAGAAGGTCGTATGCCCTCTAGGATTGGAGGTGGAGAAGATACATGCATGCCCTACTGACTGCATCCTCTACCGTGGTGCATACAAGGATCTGAACACATGCCCGGTATGCGGTGCATTGCGGTATAAGATCAGACGAGATGACCCTGGTGATGTTGACGGCGAGCCCCTCAGGAAGAGGGTTCCTGCGAAGGTGATGTGGTATGCTCCTATAATACCACGGTTGAAATGTCTGTTCAGAAACGAAGAGCATGCCAAGTTGATTCGATGGCACAGTGAGAACCAAAAGAAAGATGGGAAGTTGAGAGCACCCGCTAACGGGTCGCAGTGGAGAAAAATCGAGAGAAAGTACTGGGATGAGTTTGCAAAGGACCCAAGGAATGTATGGTTTGCTTTAAGTGCGGATGACATTAATCCTTTCGGGGAGCAGAGCAGCAATCACAGCACCTGGCCCGTGACACTATGTATGTATAACCTTCCTCCTTGGATGTGCATGAAGCGGAAGTTCATTATGATGCCAGTTCTCATCCAAGGCCCTAAGCAACCTGGCAACAAAATTGATGTGTACCTAAGGCCATTAGTTGAAGAACTTTTACAGCTGTGGAATGCAAACGGTGTACGTACGTGGGATGAGCATAGACAGGAGGAATTTAACCTTAAGGCGTTGTAGTTCGTGACCATCAACGATTGGCCCGCTCTCAGTAACCTTCCAGGACAGACAAACAAAGGATACCACGCATGTACGCACTGTTTAGATGACACTGAAAGTATATACCTGGACAAATGCAGGAAGAATGTGCACCTGGGCCATCGTCGATTTCTTCCGACCAACCATCAATGTCGAAAGAAAGGCAAGCATTTCAAAGGCGAGTCAGATCACCGGAAGAAGCCCGCCATGCGCACCGGTGATCACGTGCTTGCTATGGTCAATGATTTACACTACGTAATCTTTGGAAAGGGTCCCGGTGGACTAGCTATTCCGAATGACGCTGAGGGACACGCACCCATGTGGAAGAAGAAATCTATATTTTGGGACCTACCCTACTGGAAAGACCTAGAGGTCCGCTCCTCAATCGACGTGATGCACATGACGAAGAACCTTTGCGTGAACCTGCTAGGCTTCTTGGGTGTGTATGGGAAGACAAAAGATACACCTGAGGCACGGGAGGACCTGCAACGTTTGCACGAAAAAGACGGCATGCCTCCGAAGCAGTATAAAGGTCCTGCCAGCTACGCTCTTACGAAAGAAGAGAAAGAAATCTTCTTTGAATGCCTTCTCAGTATGAAGGTCACGACTGGCTTCTCGTCGAATATAAAGGGAATAATAAATATGCCAGAGAAAAAGTTTCAGAACCTAAAGTCTCATGACTGCCACGTGATTATGACGCAACTGCTTCCGGTTGCATTGAGGGGGCTTCTACCGAAAAATGTCCGATTAGCCATTGTGAAGCTATGTGCATTCCTCAATGCAATCTCTCAGAAGGTGATCGATCCAGAAATCGTACCAAGGCTAAGGAGTGATGTGGCGCAATGTCTTGTTAGTTTCGAGCTGGTGTTCCCACCATCCTTCTTCAATATCATGACGCACGTCCTAGTTCATCTAGTCGACAAGATTGTCATCCTGGGGCCCGTATTTCTACACAATATGTTCCCCTTTGAGAGGTTCATGGGAGTCCTAAAGAAATATGTCTGTAACCGCGCTAGGCCAGAAGGAAGCATCTCCATGGGCCATCAAATAGAGGATGTTATCGGGTTTTGTGTTGACTTCATTCCTGGCCTTAAGAAGATAGGTCTCCCTAAATCGCGGTATGAGGGGAGACTGACTGGAAAAGGCACTCTTGGAAGAGACTCAATAATATGCAGGGACGGATATTCTTGGTCTCAAGCAAACTACACAGTTCTACAGAACTCTACCTTGGTGACCCCGTATGTCAATGAACATAATAACAGTCTGCGCTCCAAACACCCAGAGCAGTGCAACAACTGGATTACATGTGAACACATCAGGACTTTCAGCAGTTGGTTGGAAACACGTCTCAGAGGTGACAACACTGTTTGTGATGAGTTGTATTTGTTGTCCAGGGGACCATCTTTGACTATATTGACTTACAAAGGATACGAGATAAATGGGAATACATTTTACACGATCGCCCAAGATCAAAAGAGCACCAACCAAAACAGCGGTGTCCGCTTTGATGCAGCAACCAAGAGCAGAAAGGACACATATTATGGTTACATAGTGGAAATATGGGAACTTGACTACGGACCTGATTTTAAGGTCCCTTTGTTTAAGTGGAAATGGGTCAATCTGTTAGGCGGCGGGGTACAGGTAGACCCACAGTACGGAATGACAACAGTGGATTTGAAAAATCTTGGGTACACTGACGAACCATTCGTCCTAGCCAATGATGTGGCACAGGTTATCTATGTGAAGGACATGTCTACCAAACCGAGAAAAAGAAAAGATAAGGAAGCGAATACATCATACGATGAGCCAAAGCACCACATAGTTCTTTCAGGAAAAAGGGACATCCTGGGAGTGGACGGCAAGACAGACATGCCTGAAGATTATGAAAAGTTTCATGAAATTCCTCCCTTCAATGTCAAGGCTGACCCAAGCATCCTGATAAACAATGAAGATTATCCATGGTTACGGCGCAATAAGCAAATGACACAAGCGAAGAAAAAGTGAAGACTTTCTCCTGCAACTATTATGATGATACCATGCCAACTTTGTAACACACGAACATGCTACCATTGTCTGTTTTGTACATGCACATGCTATGTGGGTGAAATTATGATACCATCCCAACTTTCAACTTTTTCAGAGTTCATTTGAAATGCTTTCATGTCTTATGGTTCGGCCCTCGTAATGCCATGACCATTAGTCCCTGGCCCATGCCAACTTTCAACTTTCAACTTTCTAAAACTAATGGCACTAACAGAAAGTTTATAATTTTGCTCCTCGCCCCTGGCCCATGACCATTAGTCCCGGTTTGTGCCACAAACTGGGACTAAAGGGTTGGTCCTCATTGTGGGCAAAGTTTAGTCCCACCTCGCCAACCGAAGGGGGCTCACACCGGTTTATAAGCCCTTCCCTCTCTGCCTTGTTGAGCTCCTCTCGAAGTGAAAATGGATGCCCTAATAGAGAAAAGTTTAACCTAAATTCATAGTGAATTTCTCTGAAATTCATAGAAATTTACTAGGAATTTAGGTTGAATTTTTTCTATAAGCGCATCTATTCTCATTTTTTAGTAAGTTAATCACAAACTTGTGATTTAAACAATTTTCAAAGAATTCAAATTTTAACTCTTCAAATTTGAAAACTAATGGCACTAACAGAAAGTTTATAATTTTTCTAAAACTAATGGCACTAACAGAAAGTTTATAATTTTGCTAACCTAAAAGCAAACAGAATTAAAAATTAAAGAAAAAACAAAAGAAAATAAATAATGCAAAAAACAAATCAAAAAAACAGGAAAAAACTATTTTTATAGTAAAGTTAATCACAAAATAAAATAAATAAAGCAACAAAGAAAACAAAAAAACTAAAAAAGTGTTTTCAAATTTGAAAACTAATGGCACTAACAGAAAGTTTATAATTTTTCTAAAACTAATGGCACTAACAGAAAGTTTATAATTTTGCTAACCTAAAAGAAAACATAATTAAAAATTAAAGCAAAAAACAAAAGAAAATAAATAATGCAAAAAACAAATCAAAAAACAGGAAAAAACTATTTTTATAGTAAACTTAATCATAAAATAAAATAAATAAAGCAACAAAGAAAACAAAAAAACTAAAAAAGTGTTTTAAAATTTGAAAACTAATGGCATTAACAAAAAGTTTATAATTTTTCTAAAACTAAAAGCATAAAGAATTAAAAAATAAAGCAAAAAACAAAAGAAAATAAATAAAGCAACAAAAAACAAAAAATGCCACTTACTGGGCCACCACGGCCTGAATACGACTAGAAACCCTACCATCGGCCAGGATTCAGGCCCGCAGTAGGCCCAGAAGGCCCACAGGCATTGTAGTGACAGATTAGGCCCGAAAGCCTGTAGTTGAGAGGAGCTCGCGAGGGTGGGCGCAGCAGCGCTTATAAACCACTATCGAGCTCTCTCAGCTAGCGAGGTGGTACTAAACTTTTGACGCAGGGCAGCACAAGGCCATTGGTCCCGGTTAGTGGCACCAACCGGGACTAAAGGGGGCATTGGTCACTGTTCGGGGCATTGGTCACGGTTCGTGGCACCAACCGTGACCAATGCCCCTCTTTAGTCCCGGTTGGTGCCACCAACCGGGACCAAAGGCCTCCGCTTCCCGCCCTTTGGGCTGCTGAAAAGAGACCTTTGGTCCTGGTTGGTGCCACCAACCGGGACTACAGGGGACCATTGGTCACGGTTGGTTCCACGAACCGGGACCAATGGTCTCAGTATATTCATTCAGTTCCTCATTCTCCCGCTGCCCCGCCGCCCTCTGCCCTGTCGCCCGTGCCC